>NW_023661329.1:17500-60567 GCF_015228065.2 Penaeus monodon
GTGTGTGTGTGGTTTGTGAGTGTATATATCACAGCTGTCGTACACAAACACAACACAAAACACACACACAAACACACACACAAACACACACACGCACAAACTGCCACACGCACACAAACAAACACACACACACACCAAACAAATTTTTATATGTCTGTGCGTGTATACACACACACGTTTTCTGGTGTGTATATATTATACAATATGTAGTCAGTAAAAAGAACTCTCTTTACCTTTATTAGTTTTCAATAAGTTGAACGCTTCTCTCTGTAACACCAGATAAGTACCTTTGCCACTTCGTCTATTTTTGCTATTATGTGTATATATCACATATATATGTATGTATTCATATGTATATATGTATATATATATGCATATGCACACACAGGTAAAGAGGGTTTTAACATCAAAACTGGCAAGCTTTTTATTCCTATACCAAATTCTGGAGACGTCTGATGAGGCCCCCGGAATTCTTCAGGGGGGAATCACTGATGACCCCCATAGCGCCAGAGAGGGGTTTAGCCAAACCCTTGGCTAAACGATGGGGAGGCGCTGCCAATGCCAGAGGTGATCGGTCTCATCGGCACACCTGTTTGTGTACCTTCGGGAGACCTCTCTGGACGGGTTGCGGGGGGCCTCTTCCAGCAGGTGAAGTAGGCGTTTTTCCTTCGGCGAACGCAGAAGTAAATCCCTCGCCTTTTTTGAACCTGGCAGCCTCCATCCCTTCCCTCACTTCATAGATTTATATTCATATGTATGTGTGTGTGTGTTTGTGTGTGCATATGTATATATGCATTATATAATATATATATATATATATATATATATATATATATATTATATATATATATATATTTTTTATTTTTTTATTTATATATATGTAATATATATAAACATATATACATATACATACATATACATTTATATATAATTATCATTCATGTATATGCATATGCATATGTATATGAATATGTATATGCAATACATATGCATATATATATATATATATATATATATATATATATATATAATATTAAAATATATATATATATGTATGTATGTATGTATGTATGTATGTATGTATTCACATTTATATATGTATATATATATATATATATATATGTATAATACCGCATATAGCATAATGCATACATTATTCACATCTATACACGGATGTATTTAACATATGTTCATTGTGAAATTTTTATATAGACTCTTTCATATGTTATTTCCAATTTATTTCGTCATGAAACCTATACAAAAAAAATGTTCCAAGCAGGCGAATGTTTGCATTGCTTAAATTTCAACAGATACATTACAATGATACGTTTGACATTATCAGTACAAATATATGGCATGTTATGTGTAACCCAAGGAGGATTCGCTATGACTCATCCTTTATGACAACTATTTTGACCAATTACAGAAATTCTCTGGGGATGCTACTGTAAACTTATTTTGACTTTACCAAGCAACCATAACTACCAGGAAAGAGAAGGTAGCATCGAAATAATGATGCAAGAAAAGACAGTGTATATAAAAAGGGACAACCCTAGAGACATATTAAGTCAGTATTATAGCCACGGATTATTGTCCACCATGATAAATACTTTCACTGAAGTATGCTCACAGACTAGCCAAACACATTTTGTCAATAAAGAGTTGCCAGATACCATTCTATAATAGCTTGTAAACACACTCTTAGCTCATTCCTGTCCATGAAGACGCGCCTCTAAGCTACAGATAACAAAAAGTCAGACGAATTCAAACCAACATTGCTACAGAAAGACGCGAAAATTCTTTGAATATTTTAGTTATACTTCTAGGTCTTTCCGCATTAGACGAAATCCATGTCATGTACTGAGAAAACGAGTTTAACTTAAACTGTGTGAAACGGAAAGACATGACAGGCTTTACAATGAAGAATTATCGTTTTATATGTTTATTGCCTATTGTTTGCCTATTGCTGGAATTGGACATTTCACTTTTATTGTGACATTGTTGGGAAAAAGGTTGAAATGCGAATAAATGTTTCACCAAAAAAAATGTTAAAAAGCTTTAGTATAAGAATCAGCATATCTTTTTTTTTCTTTCCTTAAAATGAAAATAAAATATGTTTACGTTTCTAACTTGAATTTTTTTTATAAAGCTGAAAAAAATTTCATAGGAAAGTCATCTGAGCCTGTAAAAAATTAGTAAAAAGTTGTATAGGGCGACTATGATAATTAATGATGATGTAAACATAGGCTGAAGAGGGAAAATGATGATAAGTAAAAATAAAAATTAAAAACAACAACAACAACAACAGCAGCAACAACAAAACAAAAACAAAAAACCCAAAAACAAAAAACAACAACAGCAAAAACAATAAATAATAATAAAAATAAAATAATAAATAAAAATATATTAAAAAATATAATAAAAATAATAATATTACTGAAACACCAAAAATTAATGATCAAAATTAAAAAAGGGTAATCATAATGATATATGAAAATAAAAAAAATAAGAAAATGAATTTTTACTAAGAAAAAAATTAGACACTAAAAAAAAATTTGCAAAAAAAAAACTTTTAAATGGAAAAAATATAGTATACATGCGGCCTTGTTTATGTGATGTGTTGTTTATGTGTGTGTGTGTATGGCTGTGTGTGTGTGTTTTTTTTATTGTTTGGGTTTGTGTTTGTTGAGTGTGTGTGTTTTTAAGTGGTGTGTGTGTGTGTTTATGTGTGGGGGTGTGTTTTATGTTTTGGTTTGTGTTTGTGGTTTGTGTGTGTGTTTTGTGTGTGTGTGTGTGTGTGTGTGTATGATATATATTACACGGGCTCTTCATCTTTCAAGAATTAAAAAACATGTTTCCCAAAAACCCTTAAAAATTGGACGAGTCGTACGGGTTTGCTCTACACCATCAAAATCGCAAAAAAACACGAGTTTCAAAAGGTTCAATTGCTATAAACCTCGTAGCCTACATCTTTAACCTAATTTTTGCTTTTTATTATGTCATTAAAATTTAAACAAAAAGGGCTTTTTTTTACTAGTTTGCTATCCTTCGTCGTTGCAAATCCTTCTACAAAATTCGCTGATTTTCTTTAACCAAAAAAGTTTTTGTAAAACCATGAATCATTTTGTTTTTGCTGTAGTTGTTTGTTTTTATCATCCCTTTTCCTTTTCTTTGTTTTTAAGTTTCGTCTTCTTTTTTTTCAGTTCATTTTTTCTTTTTTCGTTTTCCTTTTCCGGGCACAGAATAACAAAAGCACAGAATTTCGGAAAAAACACGATTGGGGGTTGTAAAAAATCAATTTTGTTAAAATTTTTAAAATTCTTTAGGGCAAATGTTTTGTTTTTTTTATTTTCCGGGAAGAATAGGGGTCAGAGAAAAATTTCGTCCAATTCATTCGAAACGAAATATTGGATATCATGAAAAAATAGAAGACACACACCAGTGTATTTGTGTGTGTGTTGTGTGTGTGTGTTTGTGTGTGTGTGTGGTGTGTGTGCGTGTGTTGTGGTTTGTTGTGTGTGTGTGTGTGGGGTTTTGTGTGTGTTGTGTGTGTGTGGGGTAATAATACGTCATGTAACACACACACACAACACCACAAAAAAACCCCCAAACCCCACACCCCCACAACCACCACCAAACACACACACACATATATATATATATATAAAATATATTATATATATTTAATATACATATATAACCTGGTATATAATTATTTGTTTGTGTGTAGCTTGTGAAAAACAACACACACACGCACACACACACACCAAAAACAAAACACAACACACACACATCACACACACACACACACACACACAAAATTTTAATATATAATATATATATTATAATATATATATTGTAGTTATATAACATTATATATTGGGTTGTGTTGTGTGTGTGTGTGTGTGCTAATATATAAAATTTTATATATATATAATATATATTTATATATATATATTATATATATATATATAAAACATATAAAATTGATATATATACATATATATACTTATATGTGTGGTCTTTATCACACACACACACACACAACACACACACAACACCCCCACACACACACACACACACATATATATAATATAATATATATATATATTATATATATTACATATATATACACATGTGTCCTATTATATAATTTTTTTGGGGTTTATGCTTGTGTGTATAAACAACCACACACGCACACACACACTACACACACACCCACACACCACCAACACCACACACACACCACACACACCACACATATATATTATATATTATAATTTATATTATTTTGTATGTAATATAAATATTATATATGTGTGTGTGTGTGTGTGTGTGTGTGTGTGTGTGTGTGGCATACATTTATACAATATATATATATATATATATTATTTATTTTAAAAATATTATATTTAATATTATATATGTTTTAAATATATACTATATATGTATATAAACCAAAATATACATATTATGTTTGTGTGTGTTTAACACACACACACACACACACACACACACAACAACACAACACCATATATTATATATATTATTAATATATATATATATATATAATATTATTATATATATAATATATATAAAATTATATATAATATATATATATTATAATTATATTTGTTATATGTGTGCTATTTATGTCTGTCTGGGGCCGTGTATTTATATACATAAAAAACTGGCCGAACAACTCTTTCCTCTTTTATACGCATCGATGTACCCAACTTCCACAAAAAAAGGGAAGAAAAAAGAAATTTTTTGAAAATAACTTACAAAATGCGGGGTTGCCGCACCCCTTTCTTGTCGTTAGTGGAGCCTGCTTTGTTTTTACCCCGAAGGGTAGGCATATCCCACACAGGCCTCGGGACGGGCATAGGATAAAGGTGGGGTAGCAAAAACCCGGGTTTGGATCGTTCCCGAAAAAAAAGCCTCTTGGGGGCAAATAATTCTTTTCTTGGATCTTGGTTGGGAAATTCCACCACGGGAAAAAAAGCAAAGGCGGGGGCCCGAACTGGAACAAAGGGCTGAAACGCGGGCGGGAAAAATAGGGGATTTTTTTTTTTTTTTTGTTGGTCCCTTTTCTCTTTCTCGCTTTTCTCTCTCTCCTTCTCGCCTTTTTGTTCTCTCTTTTCTTTTTATCCTCCTCTCTCTCTCGTCTTTTCTCTCTTCTCCTCTCCTCTCTCTCCCCCTCCTCCTCCTCTCTCTTTCCCCCTTCTCTCTCTCCCCACGCCCCCTCTCTTCGTTCTTCTCCCTCCACTAAACCTCTCTTTTCTCCCTCCCCTTTCTTTTTCTCTCCTCTCTCTGGCCCTTCTTTCTCCCTCTCTCTCTCTCTCTTCCCTCTCTTCTCCTCTCTCTTTTCTCTCTCCTTTCTCTCTTTTCTCTTTCTCCTCTCTCTCCACTACCACCTCTCTCTTCTCCTCTCCTCTTCTCCTCTTTTCCCCCTCCCTCCCCCTCTCTCTCTCTCTCTCTTTTCTCTCTCTATCTCTCTTCTCCCCCTCTCCCTCATTACCCCCCGTTTTTATCTATTATCCATTCATGTTCTGCTTTGTTGTGTGTGTGGGTGTGGTGTGTTATTGTGTGTGTGGTGTGTGGTTGTGGTGTGTGGGGTGTGTGGTGTGTGTTGTTAAGTTTCTATGCATTATCGCTCCACTGTCTTTCTCAATATTTTTTTTCTATATTGCACAAAATTATTACCTGATCATCTTCGTCGGCGTCGTCAATTCCCTTTTAAAAGGAACCCTTGCATAAAAAAAGATAAAACCACCCCTTAAAGGGTGCCCCCAGCTAAAACCCCAGCGCACCGATACAAAAAGAGCCAGGGGCATTTCCTGGGGGTTTAATTTAAAAAGCCCCTTTGAGTAAAATAGGCTAACGGTATTGATTCCCCGGGGCGTGTAAAGGCCTGAAACCATTTCTCCAAATAACAAATAACAAAAAAAATAAAAGCATGCTCTTCATTTTCTCTGCAATTTTTCCGGAAGTAAAAAAATATTATTATAATATAATATAATATTATTAAAATTTATATATATTATTATATATTAGATGATATAGATATTAGATTACAAAAAGATAGATAATGAAATATAGATAAAATATGATTATTTTTATTTTATTTTATTTTTTTTTTATTTTTCTCATAAGTTCAATTCAGTTTTTTTGTTTTAAATAAATTTTAGTGTTATAAATTATGTAGCCCCCGTTTCAGGTGGGCTAACTTGGCAACCATGTGTTTCCCTAGAGAGTCTTTTCAGCCCAGTGAATCGCAAGAAATCACGACCCCTTTCATGGTCGGGGTATAAGTTTCGGGGTCTGTCTCCTCGCCCGGGGTTGTGCAAGTGATTAAAAAACATTTAAAAGGGGACAAAAAAAAAAGTATTGCAACAGGGGGGAAAAAAAGTTTTAAAGGGAATAAAACACTGATGGTGTTAAGAAAGATACCGTAGGTCGGTATGGGGATGAATGCCAACGAAAGTTCACGCGAAAATTTTAACCCTTGTTTTGTAGCAAAAATTTTTACCTTGAAAAAGTCATTTTTTAAACCCCCCCAAAAAATAAAAATAAAAATAATGAAAAATAAAATTTAATTTAAAAACAATAATAATAATAAAAATAATAATAATAATAATAAAAATAAAAAATAATAATAATAATAATAATAATTCCAGTTCAATCTGAGATATTAAATCAATGGGGAAAAAATAAATGAAAATCGTGGCCTCTGAAAAGGGACGAGTTTATATGGAATTTTTATTAAACTTTCATAAAAATTATATGGTAGAGAGCTTACTAAGAGACTTTAATATATCCACACGATATCAGGTAATTTATATGCAGTTTTAATACAAATTTTATCTGTGAAAAGAACAGTAATTGTAGATAATTTTGGCCGATGACCTGACACAAAGGGAATAGTTAGAAACCCCCCCCCCCCCCCTAAAAGGGGCCACCCCAAATAAAGAGCCAATTTAAAAAAGCCTTCCCCTTCCCCCCACAGTATTAATATATATATATAATATATATTATAATATATATATATATATAATATATATATATATAAAGATTATACTATTAACTTTTTATACACCACAGATAGAACCACAAACCTTTGTTGCCAATCTCTATTTTATAAAAAAAGATATTAAAACAACCACACACACATATATTCAGGTACCTGCAGGCGTTTTTTATGTAAACATGGAATTGCTTTCCTGCTGGGGACCGTTGTTTTGTGCTAAACATGGGGGAAAAATATACTTTTAAAATATTTTTTATTGCAAAAAATATGGAAGGGGGCGTGTGTTATGTGGGGCGTGGAAGAGAGAGAGAAAGAAGAGAGATACAGAAAAACTAGAAAAATAATAATAAATATCCCAAAAACAACAGACAGACGATAAACAAAAAGTAGAAAGTTTTGGGGGTACAAGTGGGAAGGGAGGGCGGGGCGAGGAACGACAGACACCAATAAAAAGACTACAATTATCTCTTAAAAAACGAACCCTTTTCCACTGTTTACATAATCGAATGGGCAAAAAAGAAGAATTAATTATTCAGTAAATGGCACTCCCCTTTGTTAGCCCTAGATTCTTTTTTCTCCGACTGCCTGTCAATATGTTATGAAATATAATTTAATGATTGAGAAAATAAACAAAACAGATTATAGATTATCATAGGTAAATGGAAAAATTATAGTTTGGCAGATAAATCCCCAACTAATCCCTCATAATATATAGACAATTGGGGAAATAGCAGAAAATTATACTCGTTTCAGAAATGGTAATAGGAAGCCCGAATTCCTCAGAAAATTAACAGGAAAAGTTGGTTCAAAAATCGGAAAATCTAGATAATTTTTTAAGTCGCTTGAATCCGTTTTTTCATAGGCTTCCAGCCCATCAAAGCTTTAGTTTTTTAGAAAGCTTTTTTAATTCTGATCAGAATAAACGACGCAACCCGATAATAGGCTATTCGGTTACGTAGGAATTTGGTCTTTTTGGTTTTGCTTGTTTTGTATCTTTATGTAGTGTTCCCATTTTACAAACCACACAGATACATACACATATATAATTATGTGGTATTGTATATATAGAGAGATATAGATAGGTGGGTTGGAAAATTTTTATGTATATATATGTTGTGGTAATAGATAAATAATATATTATTTATATTATTTTGTACACATACCACAACATACACTGTACACTGATAACTGAACACACACACCCCAACCACACACACACACACACACACACACACACCACACACACCCACACCACACACACACACACACACACACCCCACACACATAAGATGTGTAATTTTTTTTCTGTTACGGGAGTGGATTTTCTAATTTCTTTTACCGTGGACCACGTGGCTGTTTTCCACGTGGATCCAAAGTCCCAAATAAGAACCACCCGCTCAGCGAGGGGGGAGGCACATTTTATATCTGCCTCTTTTTTGACCGGGGTTCGTGTCAAGCGACCAGCGGGGTAAGGTATTTCCGCCCTCTCCCCGGGGCAGCTGCCCGTGGCCCCCCGCGGCTCTTTTGACCCTTTAACAAGTCGCCGTGTCGTAGCGTTGTTCACCCCTTTACGGATTTTTTGCGCCCCTGTCAGCCACTGTCTAGAGTACGCATACCTTTACAAAGTGGGGGCAGCGGGGTCGTTGCCCCTTTTTGGCATCAAACGGACACACCACCCCCGAAAAATCCGCTCGACCCGCTTAAAGACATGGCTAAAAAAAAAAACCGAAATAACTTTTGGGCCCCTTTCTTATTTTTTTCCCCTTCCCTTCCCCCCAACAGTGTTAAGCCGTTGTTTTTTTTTGGGGTTTAAAAGGTGTAATGAAGCAAAGGCACGTTCTCCACTATTCTCCACCTCAGATCGTTTTTCCGTGGTCGAGTATGTGTAAATAACATGAATATCGTTCTTTAGTTAAGTAATTAAATTATTTTCTCTCGTTTTAAGTTTTAATTGTTTCTCTGCAACGAATTTAACGCTTTTTCGGATTTTATCTTATCACAAATATCATTTCTTTTTATCCTTTCCTAACCCTCGCGCCCGACCTGCCCCTTCCCCTTTTCTTTTTTTTGCGGTCACTTTGGATAGAAAAGGTTTGACTTTTTCCCTTTTTTCCCGGGGGGTGGCGGGGGGGTGGGTCAGATGCCCCCTTGGGTTCCCTCAATTTGGGAAGAAAACATATCATTTTTATTGCTTTTTGGTGACACTTCTATCGGGCTAGAACAAAGCAGGTAACAAAATTTTGTATTTTTTGGATATAGCTAGGATCTTCCTCTTATCATAGTGCACAGGTTTGCCCGATTTGCCCGGGTTGCGTAAACGCCAATAATCTGCGCTCCGTCGTTCGAAATAGGTGCAATAAACCCAAGTTATTCTTTCTTCGGCCCCTTTGATCGGTGTGACCGCGGTCGTCCGTTATTAATGTAGACTGGGTTTAAGCTAAATCTTTATTCCTTATTAATCACCCTTTTCACCCTCCTCGGGTGTTTGCATGTTTTGGGTCCCCCCCCAAAAGGTTGTGTGATTCGAAAAAAATTCATTATCCTTGGGGTTTTTTGCGGCGCCCTTTACAGATACGCAGAAGAGAGCGGGTTTTATTTTTTCCCTGGCTCGAGTCGCTTCGCCCCTTAACGGCATTTGGGATAATCCCCCCGTTTTTGGGTTTTATTGAATTTCTGCGTGCAAAGTAGACAGTCCCCGGGCAGTTCAAAATTCGCCCCCGGAAGTTTTGCTTGATAAAAAATTTTGGCAAATTTTTTCATGTCCCATTCTTTCATGCGTACATTCGTCGCATACATTATATTTGAATTCAAGTGTAGTTGAAAAAATTTTAAAAAATACTAGCATTGCTAATTTCTTAGTTTTTTTTATAGTAAACGTTAATATTCGGTTTAGATTATTCTCTGTGTGAGGTCACTCGTTTTCCCCCTCTCTTAACGCTAGCTGTCACTCACCAGCATCACGCACCCCTTTCACCTCACTCACACACGCAGGCAAAAGACCTGACCCTTTTTTTCATTAAATAGGCTGGTTGCTGTCTAGTGCCGGCGTAAAGATTTTTTATGTATCTCTTTAGCCCCGCAATTTTGCCCGGCGTGACGAGGGTTTTCTACATAAGTACAATTTACTCTATTTTTATTTTTGGTGAGCTAGGGTTAAAATAATCTTCGCGGCGGATGTCGTTCCCTTTATCTACTTCTATCTACAGAGTGGTTGGTAGTTCAAATAGGTCTTGCGGCCCGGGGGGGGACGACATCTCCCTCTTCTATTTTCTTTTTCCCTTTTTGTAAAAAATAAAACAAAAAAGAAAAAAAAGACGAAAAAAATTTAAAAAAACCAAAAAAAAAAACCCTAAAATTGTTATAAACCGGCTAGGGGGTAATTACCACCCCATCTTCTCTTTGTTTCTTTTTTCTCTTACTCTGGCCCTTACGTGTTTATCGGGCTCCCCGATTTAAATTTGCGTCGGACCACAGGCACCGGGGGAGGACCCTTGGATGCTGTGAAAAGGACGTCATCAAAGATCGCCATGGGCCCACGGACCAAGATTTTCGTCAGAAAAGGTACCGTCGCCCCAAATGCGTGCTGGGCGACGCCTGGCGGACGCCTGCAGATCCGGTCAACTCCGGGGTGCTCGAGCGCGGTAAACCCCCGAGATGCCGCCCCTCCCCGACGCCCGTAGATCCAACGAAGATTACGAGGACTGGGGACGCGAGAAGCCTGGACGAGATCTTGAGGCGTGGGGCCCGAGGACGCCCCCCGAGTTGGGCCTGGGCCAGGACACGAGGAGGTCAGACAACTGAAGTCAAGGGGGACCTGGGGCGAGACTTTCGAGGACTGTGGATAACGAGGACGGCAGATTACACCGGGACCGGAGGATGAGGAAAACATGGAGAGCCCCAAATTTTGAACCGAAAAACGCACGAGAAGAGACCCCACCCAAGTTAGGTCCCCCTTGAAGGCGCCCGGGGCGAGGCGCGAGGGGTTGGCCAAAATTTAAAAGATGTGGATATTCTTTTCGTTACAGGTTTTGGGAAAATTTCTATTTCTTTTCGGATGTGGAAATTTTCATTTTATTACCATGGCCAGTGGCTTTTTTCCCGGGACCCAAAATGCCCCCAAATAAAAACCACCCCCCCTCAGCGAGGGGGGAGGCCATTTTATATCTGACCTCGTTTGCCCGGGGTTCGGCTAAGCTACCACCGCACAAAGGTCAGCTCCGCCCCCCCCGGGGCGCTGACCGGGGCCCTCCGCGCGCCCGATTAAATGAATTCTTGTGTGTTTAACTGCGGGGTATAAAACTCTCAGAAATAAAGGTCAAGCCAATTCCATATCAATACCCCCTGCAGCCAATTAATTGGGCTCTATACCCGTTAACACACACCACACCACACACCCCCACACACCAACACACACAACACAGGGCGCGCGCACACACACACACAACACACACACAAAACACAACACACACACACACAACACACACACAGACACGCACGCACCACCAACACACACACACCCCACACACCACACAACACACACACAACACACACACACACACACACACCAAAACCCCCAACCGCCACACACACAATTTTAATAATATTAAAATATATATTTTAATATTATATATATAATTTTGCGTGTGGTGGTTTTTGATGTATTTGTAATATATAAATGACACACACACACACACACAAACACACACCCCAAATATTATTATATATATATATAAAATTATATGTTGTGTGTTGTGTGTATTATATATAATAAAATATATATAATATATTTTTAATATATATATATAATATATATATATAATATATAATTTTTTTTTTTTTTTTTTTTTTTTTTTTTTTTTACGGTAGGTTATGTTGAGGGGCCGGGGTCAAGATGATATTTAAAATTGTATTTTTTGTTGTGGTCCTTTTGGAGTGAGTACGGGGGTAGGGCCCCCATTTCCCTTTTCCCACGAGGTGCCGGTTTCCCTTTTTAGATAATCTTTTTCTCTATTACCCGGGGCTTGGGACCACACTGATTTTGGGCTGGCCCCCCAACGATTTCGAACCCTCAAACTGGGATTGCCGTTGTGACATTTTTTGAGTCCAGCTCAAAAAACCATTTCGGCCCACGGGCCCAAATATATATATATATTTTAATTATATATATATATATATTTTAAATATATTTATATATTATATATTTGGGGTGCTTTTACTAATTGCAAAAAACAAAAAATCAAAAGGACCAGTATTAAAATAACGACTGAAATTAATCACCATTTTTTCCTTTCTTTAATAAAATTCAATCCCCGGGAAAGGTTCTTAAACAAAATTGTTCACTTGCTGATCTAATCTGCAAATAAAAATATGATAAAATGAGAATCATATGTAGATTTAACAAAATATGCTATGAACACATATCCGTATTTGTAACGAGTATATATTTTTTTAACTAAGTTTTTTATTAGTGTTCATATTCAACGATATGTCGTATAAAACATTTTGAAAAAAAACAATTATAAAAAAAAAACCTTAGACACTCATCATCACTGGGCTAATTCTACTGATTGGGTTTTCACTTGGAAGTTCCTCGAGCCGACCCTTTGGTTCAATTTCCTTTTAAAAATGACGTGTACAAACCCCGTTAAAGACATGAACCCACACAGGAAAAATACCAAATCGCACTGTGTGTCTGTTTTATATTTTTTTATATAATTTTGGGGTTTTTATAGATTAGTGTGTTGTGTATATATATAATTTTATATTAATTATATAATATATATATAAAATATTATATTTTATCTTTTGTTATATATTAATTTATATATTATATAATATATATATATATATATATGTTTCGAAAAGCAATTTTTATTTTTAAAAATTATATTATATATATATTATATATATATTTAATAATTGTATGATATCGAAAACTTATATATTATTATTATATTTAAAATTATATAATATATATATATATATATAAATATATGATAATTCTTTAAATATATACATACATACTATATATTATTATAATATATATAATTTTTAATATATTATATTTATATTTTAAATTCTATAAACTTTTATATATATAATAATATTTATATATATATATATAATATATTAAGACATGATAAAAATATAATATAATAAAAATACTAACTAATAATGAAATGATTTTATAATGTTAACATAATATATATAATTTTTAAATAATTATATATATATTTATATATTATATATATACTATATATCTTATATGTATAAATTTTTAAAAAATATTATGTAAAAATATTTGTGTATTATTTTAAATTATATATATTATATATATAATATAATATATATAGAAAATCGAAAAGCTTTCCGGGTAAGACAATAAACTGCACCCTGGGTTCCCCTTGAAAAAGGGATAGCACCCTTTAGCCCCCTATACCGGGGTTGCGGTGAAACTGTCGGCAGCGGGCAGGGGATATCTGGTGAAAAACCTTCAGTTCTACTGTTTTACTGGTTTCCCAAAAAATATGCTGGCGTATTACATGTAACTTTTTTAAAAAAAGGGGCAGGATAGTTCCTCCTTTTTTATTGGAGACGCGAGTTGAGAAGGAGCCTGGGGATTCCACCAACTTTTTTTTTTTCCCCTGAAAAACCCTCTACCAAAGTTTAAAATACAAAAACGAAAAATTATACCACATCGCCCGTCGCGGGGTTTATAAGGGGGCGCGTTAGTCTGGGAAACCAGGTGACAATTTAAACATGCATCGGAAAGATAAAGAAGAAAAAGAAACATCCCCAATTTAAAGAAACACATTAAAAATCAAAACGTGGAAAAACGTAAGGAAATAAAGGAGGGGTAAATTACATACTGTCTGTAACGAATGGATAGATACAACATTCAAATCTGGGGAATAAGTAAGACCAATTGGAAAAGAAATGGGGGTTTCAAAACAAAAGAAACAAGACAGTTCTTTTTTTGGAAAAAAGGGGGAAAATTATAGTCAGGAGTTGCTAGATTCTCAAAAAAAAATGAAAATACCTAATTGGGTACACCCCAATAAATGATCGCATTTTAAAAGTCAAAAATAAAAGCAAAACCTCTAATATTAGTATTATACAATGCTACGCACCAACCAATATTAAATATAAGAATGGAATTTTTTATAATTTCCTCCAAGATCTTTAGACACAATCCCTAACAGAGTTAAAAAAATAATCATGGGAGCCTCAACCCCAAGTAAAAAAAATAATCTAAAAAAAACCGTGGAAATTCGGCCTGGAGAAAAATAAAAAGAGGAAAAGATTTTATTGAATTCTGTAGTACAAAATTTATTTATAGCCAATACATTTTCCAACACCACCAAATTTTTTAACGTGGTTTTCACCAGACAAAAGAAAACGCAACCAAAATTGACTACATTGTGCTGAACCAAAAATAAAAAAGTTCAAAAAATGCCAAACAAGACCGGGTGCCGACTGCAAAGTGCCAAAATACTAACTATCGACTTTAAATAAGACTCAAAAAGTGGAGGGCCAACACCACCTCAAAAGCTCACTACAAAACTCTTGTAAAAATTACAAAATTTACAGTGTCAAAAATTTAATACTAAATCAATGTGAAGATGAAAAAACCCAAATGATTATGGGAAAAAGGGGAAAAAACTCCTGCAAAGCATGCTTAAGAAACTATCGCCAAAAAGAAAAGACAACCCCCATACTAAAAAACACTAAGTGAAATTAAAACGAAGATGCCTAAAAAAAAAAGGTATAAATAATCCAGTTGAAAAAGAAATTTACAAAAATAAAATCAAAAATTCAAAGATTATTGCGAAAAGAAAAGGGAAAAAAATATTTAAAATAAAATTGCCAAGAATTAAAAATGTTCTATCAATAAGACAACTAAAGAACCTCCCAAGGGTACAAAAACATACACGAAATTTAAACCTCTAGGGACACCATAAAAAACTGAAAAGATGACTTGTTTTATTGATGGAAAAAAAGTCAAAATGATGGAATCAAATTTTTAAAACTTATACAAAAAAAATAAAGTCTAACAAAACATTAATTAGACTCAATGAAAGAAAGGAACCACCGCCACTGCTAACAATTATAAAAGCCATAAAAGAATAAAGAAAAAATAAAGCCCCGAATAGAAAATAACAGCAAAACTAATTAAGAATGCTGGCAAAGTTTTTAAATCTTCTTCTACAAATTGTACAAAATTGGGAAAATGAAAAAAAATGGCCAAGCGGGGGTAAAATCGTCTTTTTCTCCCATACCTAAAAAAAGTGACGCCTCCAATGCAACAATAAAGGACAATTGCATTAAAAATCACAGCGAAAAATTTTGTTGAAAATTTTGCGAAAAAATGAAGTTAAAGTTAAAGAAAAATTGCAGACGAACAAGCGGGTTTCCCCCGGAAAAGGTACCAAAACCAGATTCAAAATTTTTAAAATTTGACATAAAAAAAAACAGAGAACATAAAAAAAAGACCTATACCGGGTTTTCACCCCTTTGTGAAAGTTTTTTGATACGTTGATCAGAATCTCTGGAAAAACAGTACATATGAATTTTCCCAAAAACACTTCATCCAACTAATAAACCCCTTTTATGCCAAACAACAACGTGTAAAACCACTTAGGGTTTTAACAAAGGGTTTTCGAAGTCAAACAAGGAGTAGAAGGGTTGCTTCTGTCTCCGCCCTCTTTAATTTTAATTTGATACTTTGGAGGTCCCTTAGAGAATTTTAAAAGGAAACGGGGTGTTGGGGGATACAAAATATTAAATTGAGGTCCCCGATGATATGTTTTGATTCCCAGCAGTTCACGAACTACAAAAACTACAAAAAAGTTAAGAAGAAAGCAAAAGGCTGGTTTTTCTTAATGAAAAGAAAACTAAGATCTTTAAGATTCAAAGATAACCGGCAATAAAAATGAGAACATTTTACAATAAGGGAATGATTGGGGAAAAATGGGAAAAGAGTTCACTTATTTTGGAGCGTTTTAACCATCAATGATACCGGAGAAAAAAAAATTACCATTGAAAAAAACCCCACAATTGCTCTCAAAAACATCGGGAAAGACCAGCTTTACCTTCGGAAAAAGCTGAGGTTTTAACTCATTGTTTCCCCCAATGCATCATATTTTTCTGATTTTGGGTTTAAAGTAGATAGACAAAAAAAGATCAAATTTTTAAAATTGGTGTTACAGACGAGTAGCGTATTAGCTGGACAAGAAAAGACGAATGATAAAGTGCTGAGAAAAATAATTGAAAGCCCGCTTTGACTCTTAACAGGAGGAAATTAAAAAGTTTATGGTCAGAAATGAGAAGTAAAAGTTTAAAAAAACTTCTGACAGGGATGGTGATGGGGAAACGAGGAAAGAGGCAAACCGAAGAAAAGACGACGACAATATCAAAGATTTTTGCGGCTGTCGTGGTACAAGTGGAAAAAAAAGCGAAAGATCGAGTTTAGTGGGGGAAGGATGGTGGAGAGGTCCACGGCGCTAAAACTGAGCATCCCGTTTTTGATGATACGATAAGCATATATATTATATTATAAAATTATATATAATATTATATATATGTATGTATATCGATCATATAATTATATATAAAAATTATATATTATATATAGATTTTATATATATATATAATACATATATATATATACCCGTATACATTATGTATATAACATATATATTTCTTTATATAAAAAATTTATTTCAAATATAATAATAATAATATTTTTATATTATATAATATATATATATATATTATATTCTTATGTGTGGGGTTTTTGCGTGTTTTGTGGTTGTGGTGTGTCTTATGACATCATTATTATATTATATATAATTAAAATATTTTTATATATATATATAATAATATATATATATTTACATATATATTTTTATACATGTTATTAAAATCATTATCATTATTATATTGTATTTTTATTTCATTATCATTATTATCTTTATCATGAAAATCCATTATTTTTCACTTTTTTTATCATATCCTGATCATAAAAACATTATCATTACCCCTATTTTTTTTCCCTACCATTTTGTTTTTAAACTATATCTTTATCGTTTTTTTTTTTTTACCATTATCAGTTTTCCATTATCTACGTTATTTATGTTGTGACCCGGGTTTTTATGTAAAAAATCAAAATTTTTTAAATACCATTTTTTACCATTGTCAATCCACGTCATATTTTTAATAGAAAAAATATATAAATATAATATATATAATAATATATTTTATATATATATTAATATATATATAAATTTTATATATATTTTATATATATAAATATTGTATAAAATATATGCTATATATATATATATATTATATATAATATAATATAATAAATTATATATTATGTATATATATTTTAGTTAGTTAGTTATTGTTAAAATTTTTCCATGTTAAATTATAGATAAATTATCTTAATATTTTTTATCCTCTTACCTAATTTTTTTATGACATGATAAACACTAATACTCTATGGTTCTGAGTTTTGGGTTTTTAAAGTAGATAGACAAGAAAAAAATCATATTTAAAAATGTGGTGTTACAGACGATACTGCGTTTAGCTGGACCGAGAAAAAACAAGATGAAGTGCTGAGAAAAATAAATTGTAAAGACCGACTTTTGAACTTAAACAGGAAAAATTTAAAGTTTTTGGGTCATGTAATGAAAGAAAAAGTATGAGAAAAACTTGCTGACAGGGATGGTGATGGGAAAAGAGAAGAGGAAAAAACGAAGACAAGACTGAGCGCAAATCAAAAATTTTGCGGGCGGCGATGGTAAAGGGGAAAAGAAAAGCGTAAGATCGATTTTATGGTGAAGGATGGTGGAGAGGTCCACGGCTGCCAAACTGAGCTCCCGTTATTGATGAATCGAAGCATATATATATATATATATAATATATAATTAATATATATATAATATGTATGTATTCGAAAGCATATATATTAAAATTTATATATATATTATATATTATATATATATATAAAATTTATAAAACAATTTTAAAATATATATATATATATATTATATAAAAAAATATATTTTTACCCGATATACATTTGTTATATACAATATATATTCTATTTATATTAAATTTTATTCAAATATAATATTTTTTAAAAATTATATATATTATATATATATAATATAAATATATACTTATTTTTGTGTGTGCGTTGTGTGTGTGGTGTGTGTCTATATGTAATCATATTTTAAATTATATTAATATTATATATATATATATATATTATATTTTTAATATATATATATATAATAAAATTATTGTTTATACTTTATAAAATCATTATCAATTAATTAGTATTTTTATTATCATTATCTTTTTCATTACATGAAAATCACATTATTATACACTTTTTTTATCTTTACCCCTGATCTAAAAACATTATCATTATCCCTTTTATTTTCCCCATTTTGTTTTTAAACATATACATTATCTTTTTTTTTTTTTTTTTACCATTATCATACCCCATTATTACGTTATTTATGTTGCTGACCCGGGTTTTAATGTCAAAAATCAAAATTTTTTAAAATACCATTTTTACCATTGTCATCTCACTGTTATTTTTTAATAGAAAATCATATTATATATATATATATATAAATATATATTTATATATATTATTATATAAATATATATAATAAATATAAAAATATATATAATATATGAATAATTTTGATATAATTATATAATTTTATATATAAATATTATTATATAAATTATTATATATATTTTAGTTATTAGTTTTTTAGAATTTTTCCAGTTACAATTATCGTTTTAAAATTATCTTAATATTCTTATCCTCTTATCCAAATTTTTTTTGACATGTAAACACTAATACCTCTCTTATTGTAGCGACCTCTAATTATAACCAAAATAGAAAATCCCTAAAACAAAATGATATATTGTATAAAATAACACTCATTATTACCATTAACTTTCATAAAAAGATTCTTATATTATCATTAAGTACTATACGGTAATGTAAAATCCTGTCATTTTTTCACTGTTTCTATTAAAATTTAAATTAAACCCAAGATTTGAAAGGCTTACCTTGAGGGGTGGGCAATTGGAAACCGGGCAGTGCACAGCGATCAAAAACACCGTGAGAAAAATTTCTGTTGAAAGATTTACCCTTTAGTAAATATAAAAAATCTCTGAAATACGTAATATTAGACAAAAAAAAAATATATGATAAATATAATAATAAAAAACGAATACGTATAATTACCCATTAAAAAAAAATTAAAGGGATTACATAAAAAACATGGTGATAATAACAAAACAATAACAATAGGAAAAGAAAGCTAGTGAGAGAAAATAAGAAAAAAAATGATTGAGGGTTTTAATGATTTTTTTTTTTTTTTTTTTTTTTAAAAAAAAATCATCACAATTTGGATTTTTTTATAAATAAAAACGATTGATATTAAAGAAAATTTTTAATCAGGACTTAAAAACCAAAAATGTAACCTTAAACATCACGTAAAGTCACAGATTATACACTACTTATATGAATACTTTAGTAATTTTTTCCTTTTCTTTTTATTCAGTTTTAATACATACTAAAATACCTAGATCCGAATTAACAAATTTCTGTGGCAACAATAGAAAAAAAAGTTATTATTGACCTTTGTTCCCATCTTTTCCTTTTTCCTGATTTTAGTTTTTTATCAGTTCATGATTTATATATTCTTCCTAAGATGTTTTTTTTCCGCCTTTTTACTGTTTTTTAAATTTGATCTTACATATCCAAAACCGTTCAGATTTTTTTTGAATGCTAAATTTACATGGGTTTAATGTATAAACATCATTTTGGAGCGGGGATTTCTTAATGTTTAAAAATGTAATCAGTGAAATTTACGGTATTTAGGTAAGATAAGATTTAGATGGGTGCACGCACGCGCGCGCACGCGCCGCATAACCCCTAAAAAAAAAAGTGTAATTCAATAAGCACAAAAATACATGTTACCGCACCCCCGTAAACAATTTAAGGAAAATGTAAGCAGAGTTTATGATTTCCGATTTTCCGGTTAAAATTGTTTGATGGTCCCTTTTCGTAAAAAGCTCTACATATCATTTTCCCTAATTAAAAGGAAAAAAGGGTGTGTCGTTGCATGATTCGTTCAAAGTATTTCTCACAAAACATATTTCTCAAATTAATTCAAAATTTCAGTATACCCCATCTGATAAGCATTAACTTTTAAACAAGGCATTGTTTTTTTATAAATTCACAGACAAAAACATTAAAAGTTTTTTTTAATCTTACCACAGTAGTAACAAACAAAAAGGTTAACAAGGTAAGTAAGCTTAATTTATTAACTCTAATTTAAAACCCATATGTTCTTATTGTTTCAATGCGGAACCCATTAACAAAAAAAGTTCTCTTACACTATTATTTAACAGGGTTATATATTTTTTTCCCTTTGTTATCTTGGTGGCGCGGTGACTCTTTCAATGATGGGGGACCGGGCTGAGTTGGTAGAGCGTAAGTACTGACAGCGTTTGTAGGGGCCAAAACGCGTGTGCGTGTGCGTGAGTTTTGTGTTGTGTGTGTTTTGTGTGTGTGTGTGTGTGTGGTGTGTGTGTGTGTTTTGTGTGTGTGTGTGTGTGTGTGTGTGCGGGTGCGTGTGTGTGTTAAAGTGTGTGTGTCGCATGTGGCGTGTGGTTTCGTGATTTACCTTTACCCGTACACAATAAACATATATATTTTATATATGTAATTAAAATAAATATAAAATAACATAACATGTGTGTGTGTGTGTGTAAAAATGTATATATATATATATATATATAATATAATATATATATATATATATTATATCTGTGTGTGTGTTTTGTGTGTGTGTGTAACATTTATTACATTATTACATAAACACATAAATTTTTAAAAATATATAAAATCATGCACATTTACGTGTGTATTAGTATGTGTGTATATAATATATATATATATATATATTTTTATTTTAATATATATATATAACATACTTATTCACATTGTTATAGAGTAGTTTTATACATATATATATATATATATAAAATTTTTATATATTATATAATATATTTATATATATATTATATACAATATATATATATATATTACATATAAATTACATATATATTATAAAATATATAAACTATATCTTACAGGTAACATATATAAAAACCCTTCATACATGTAAATTATTTATTTATGAAAAATAACAATTGTGTGCTTTGGGTAAGCTGTGTACAGATATATACAATACGTATATATATATATATATATTATATATATATATATATAATATATATAATTATACATTATATTTATATATTAACAAATTAAAATATATATTATATATAATATATATTCATATGTATATTGAAAATATAAATATATTTAAAATATATATATATATATGAATATAATATATATATATATAATATATAATAATATATATTATATATATATAGTATACACATAACAATTTTGTGTGTGTGTTGGGGGATTCTTCACAGACCCCTCCCCGACTTGAACCCTTACGAAACACCTGCGGCAGCCCCAAACCCCCAAGCCCCCTCCCCCGCGAAGTAGACCAGAGACCCACAAAACCCTTTCCCATCCCAAGCCAACCCCGAATCCCCGGTATTTTCTTCCCACCGCGTCGAGACCGGGGATTCGGGTCCTAGCTCCGAGGAAAAAAAAGGACAAAAAAGAAAAAGAACAAAATAAAAAAAAAATACAATAGGGTGCAATAAGAAGAATCCAGGAGAAAAGTCATCTAGAAGGCAGTGACACCTTTTCAAAAAAGTTTAGAGATGGGCGCACAAATACTCCATACTTCTTACCACGTATAACATAACATTTGCAGCATTTCATTATTCTAAAACGGGGAGTAGCGTCTACAAAAAGACATTGTTCAGTTTTCTTAAAAAGATATTAAATTTTTTTTCTCTTTTAAATCGAAGAATTTGAAAAAGATAAGTTTTTCGCAAAAAACTTTTTGATATTTTTTTTCGCAATTTTTTTTTATAATTCCAGGAAATTTAGGGGCTTTAGAAAACCCGTTAAAACCCCGAATAGTAGAAAAAAAATGTACTTTTGTCTAGCACTTTCACATTTTTAGTAAATTTTCATTGTTTATTTTGGGAACAATAAACGCCTTTAAAATCTGATATTTATGATACCTGGGGCAAAAAACGAGACTCTACTAGTGTTTTTTCATTACTCACAAATGTAAAAAAGAGAAAGTTAAAAAGTTATTCATTCCCCCAATACATTTTTTACGTATATGGGGGACATACTACTCTTTGTTTTGAAATATTGCACTTGTCCCCCTACTGTGCGACCTTTAATGGCTCTGGCATCCCTCACAAAATGCTTTACTTTTTGCCCTTACGGCCCATGAGTCAGCTGTGTGCCCGATTTCTAGTCTTGTTAATACAACTTCTACTCTTCGGTTGGAATGGGTCTGGGCCCCCAACTCCAAGGTCATCCTAAATCTCTTTCGTTTTTTTTTTAGAGGTATGCCTCCCTTGTTCCTTCCATTTTCACGAAGCAAATTCTGATGCTGGGTTTTAGGGGCGGGGTGTGGAGAGGAATCATAGGGCTGAGCGGCACTGCCTTTGGCCTTTCGATCAGCTCGCTCATTCCCCGGTCCCCAAACACCCTGGCACCCCAAAATAGATTTTCTTTTTTCGTGTTCATCATGGCCATCTTGAACCTCCCTCACTACTGGGTGTGATGAGGTTGCCTTGATTGCTTGCAAAGCCTACGAGAGTCACAATTGTTGCATGAATATTCATAGATTTCTAGTCTCTTACTGTTGCAAGGATGCATGTAACCTGCAGTGAAGATCGAGGCTGCTAGAGAAAGATTTCCAATGCTCCCTTCTGCTCACTGCTGCAAACCCACACAATTTTTTAGTTGCTCTGATCCCTTTGGGACTTTAAATTGTCTGAAGAATCTCCTACTTTGCTTGGATCTCTCCCCCTTTTCCCCAAATTTCCCAAAAAACCGCTCAACTTGTTGTCCCGGGGGGGGGAAATTTAGGAAAATTACAACCCAGAACCTTAATAAAATTTTAAAATTAAAATCTTTCCCCAAAATTTCTCATTTTACTGTCATAGGATCACTATCCTCAAGGGGGGGTGAAAAACCCGTCTGGATTAGGGGATCCCCAAAACTTTGTAGTCTCGTGTAGAAATCAGGTTCATGTAGTCCCGGTGTAAAGAAAAAGGTGGTTTTCCATCTCAGCATACAAGGACCACGTTGATTCTGAGAGCTTCACATAAACCCAGTCCCAAATCTGGAGAAAAGGGAAGTTCAGATGGGTAATCCCATATCAGTATCAATCTTATACGAATAAGCGCTTAGAAGCATTGTGCAGTCTGCAACCCAAGAAAATTGAAAGAAACCCCCTAAATACTAAACACTTTTTTAGCCTTCATTTTTAAAAAGTTTGATGTGAGGCACCCATGTGCGCCTTGAGTCAAAAAATTTGACTCAAAATCTTCCCCGGACAATTGCGTGGGTTTCGCCCAATGAGGGAAGGGGTGGAACTTTCCTCATTTGTGGAAATGTATAGCCTGGTCTTTTTCTCGGGGAAAAAATTTTAACCCATGGATTTGCCCCTGTACATGATTTACTGGGTCGCATGTTCTTGCCATCATTCATCAGGGAAAATATCCCCATACGATTACTGGACCGCACAACGTTTAGATGTCTTTTAGCAAAGGCAAACGGGTCACCTTAAACCTCCTTGTGGTACCCTTTCCGCTGATCTTCCAGATTAGGAAATTTCCCCCCAAAAAATTAACCCCGTTAGCAAGGAAAAATTTGTATGAAAGGGAGGAATGCCCTTTAAAACCATGTCATACACCTTCAGAGATGCCTGCTTCCAAATATATCGTAAGCCTTTTTTTTAATCAAAAAATTTCTAACATGGAGGGCACTGTGCGAAAAGGAAATTTTGTATGCAGTTTCCACCTTACAAATGCATCTGTGGGCGTCTCAAACTTTTAAACCCTTTGAATGGAGTCGCACGTTTTTCCCTTTTTTACAGCCATACCAACCCGAAGTTTACCTTTCTCCATAGCTTTTCATATGCAGCTGGGGAGAGAAATAGGTCGTAATTTTTCCCGGTGTGGGAAGCATCTTTGCAGGTTTTAAAAGGAAAGATTATAGCCTCTTTCCCCCTGGAATGGCACTGTGCCCTCCCTATAGACCTATTTAATAGGTCCAACGGAACTTCTGGGAGCTTTCCCGGGGATTATTGGGGAAGGAATATCATCACTTCCCGGGGCAGTCCTTACGGAGAGCGCAAAGCAGGTCCATCTCCTTTCCAAAAAAGGCAATTTGGGTTTGGGAATTTCTCTGCGTCCCATGAAAACGAGACTGGGTTTCTTCCTTTCACCCTGAAAAGTGGGGAAACAGGCTTAAATGCCCGAGGGTTTTTCTGTACCTTAGCAAATTTTTTTGTCTGTGAGGATTTTGCCATCTGTTTCAAAAAGGGGCTGACATGGTGTGCTCTTTACAGCGATCTTGCGAAATTGTCCCAAAACTCATGCTAAGGGTCCAGAGTTTTAAAGAGGAGACATATTTTCTCCATATGTCTGTCTGCCTCCTTTAGCACCGCCTGGACTTGGGTAAGGTCTTTTTTTTAATGGTCAAAGGTTACATCGCTGGGGCTCGTTTGAACTGCCCTTTAAAAAGGCTTTTTTGCGCTGACGCTTCTTTGCATTCTCGACCCCATGGGACTGGCAGATGAATTCGTGATGTAAGTATCAACCCGCTTTTTGAACACGCGGAAAACTTTACGATACTTTCAATACTGCAGTTCTAAAAAAAAAAAAACCATCTGCATTTTTAAATCGCCATCTCTGCACTCCATTGGCGGAATACCATTCACCTTTTCCAAAAGTATTTGGAAATAGTTTTTCCATGCAAATCTTCCTGACCCGCCAAGTAAATTCATATGTGAATGGGAGCCCAAATTGACAGGACTATTGGAGAATGTACTGTTTTTTTTGAAATGTGGGAGTGTCACGTTCATATCTTAAAAACAAGGCCCAAGGCCCCCTTTCCCGGGGTTCTACAAAGTGTCCCCCCCAGGGTGATGTCAACAAATTTAATCTCCCAAGATTAAAGGATGGGCAACTGCCCCTGCAAAACTTCCAATCATCTAACATGTAAACCCACCCCACAGCCTTCACCTGAATCTTTTCTTAGGGGGTGGCCTGAAAGGGAATATCCCACGATTATTTTTGTATCCTCCCTGAAATACAGTACAAAGTTCCCCCCGGTCCCCCAATCTTTTGTAGGGGATACACAAAAAGGGTTACTGAAACTTCAGATGTTGCAGTTTTTCACTTTGCTGCATTTATTGATAGTTCCCTTGATTAGGGTTCCGTTCTTCAACTCCTCTTCATAATGTTTTCGGCAGCACCTTTGGTCAAGGTTTTTCCCCACACCTTAGGCTTCCCTTTTTCCCGGGTCTTGGGGAATCTTTTGAGGGGGGGTTTACCTGTAGAAAATAGTTTTCCCCTGGCTTTCCCTTTTGGGCAGGGTCAGATTTCTTTGCTGGGGGGACCGGGGCCCTTTTTTTTCAGGGGGAGCTTTAACAGTGGAGGCCCCCTTGGATTTTGGGGCAGCTGGGCTGTCACTGTTGAGGCCCCCGGGGCCTGCCCGAGCTCCAAAAACCCCCTTTTAGAGGATCTTTTGAAAAAGGTTCAGGATTTCCCTTTTCCTGGCAAAAGGGGCATACCAAAACTTTGCTTCAGGGGCATTTTCCGCAGCGGGAGGCCCCTGTGGTTTGGAGCTGTCACCATTAAGGCACTGGAGCCTTTACGATGGCTCCATAACTTACTTTGGGAGGAGGAGTCTCCTCAATAGCCCCTCCTCCCACTCCCCTTTCTGGTGGAAGAACTCCCAGAGGGGGTTTCAGCAATTTTAGGACTGAGGTTTAAAGGTAGGGCAAATGTTGGTGAAGAAGTATTTAAAACAAGGGGGTGGCCAAAGGGGATGGCTGAACCGAAGCAAAGGGGCTTCCCCGGGTGTGCAAACAGCACACGGGGATGCTGCTTTGCCTCTGGGGAAAATTAAATTTCCAGAGGCAAAATTTCAGTGGGGTTTCTCCTAAAAAAGAGGGAAAGGGTGGAAATTTTTTCCCCTTTGTGGAAATGCATAGCCATGGTCTTGCTTGGGAAAACTTGAACACATGATATTTGTCCCCCTGTACACCTTTATTTTTTGCAGCCCGCATGTGTCCTTGCACATCCTGTAACTTTCCTCCTGAGGAAGTGTAAAATCTCCACATCAGATTACATAACAGAACTTTGGGGAAAAACCTTTAAAGTCTTTATAGCAATGGCAAACAGGTCACCCCTCAAGACCCCCTTGTGGGACCCCTTTTTCCCGCTGATTTCCAGGTTAGAGAAATGTTTCCCACCCGAATTTTAAAAATTTCCCTTTTGCAAGAAGTTTTGTAGAAGGGGGTTTTCCCCTAAACCAAATTTATACAACTTCTTGAGTATGCCTGCTTCCAAATAGTATCATAAGCCTTTTTAAGGTCAAAAAAGACGCCAAAATGTGATGTCGCTGTGGAAGGAATTTTGTACAGCAGTTTCCATCCCTTTCAAGGCATCGGGTCGATCTCAACTTCTAACCCCTATTGATATGGGGTCAGCACGTTTTTTTTTTCTAGCAGCCTGTCAACCTGAAGTTTACCATTTTCTTTTCCCTCAGCTTGCGATGCAGCTGGGGAGGAAATTGTCTGAATTTCCTGGTGTGGAAGCATCCTTGCCAGGTTTAGGGGCAGGGAAGTTTTTAGCCCTTTTTATGTGGGCCGTACCCCCCCTAATACCTATTGAATAAGTCCAAAGGAAATTCTGGGGGCCCCCGATAAGTGAGATATCATTTTGGTAGGAAAAATCGTCACTTCCGGGGCAGTCTTACGGGAGAGCTGCAAAGCGAGTCTTTCCTTGTGCAAAAAATGGCAAATTTTATGGAATAAAAAGGCGGATTTTGGGTCCATTTCTAACACTAGCATAAAGCAGTGCTAGGGGTTTGGGGACATGGGCTTTACCTTGAGGGGGGACCATGCCAACTTAAATGATTCGGAAGAACTAAAGTATCGAAGTTAGAAAGGGGATTGGGGGCGCGTTCCCAAAACCATAACGTCTTCTTAAACGTTTACTGCCCCTACTTAAAATCCCTTTTGTTCCTCTAAAATTTTTTCCTTAGAATCCCTCATCGGGTCTCGGAAAAAAAAAAAAAAAAAAAAAATTTCTTACATTGAGCGTTTTTTGAGAACTGAAAATTTAGCCCCAGGAATTCCATATCACCGCAATGGCAATTTTCTGGTGACGAAAAAAATATCCGGCTAAAAACTCGCTGTGTTGATGCGGGATCACGTTGCACACCTAAAATATTTTTCCCAGTATTCAAAAAAATACTGATCCAGATTGATACACCAAGGGGGCTTACCTGTACTTTCTATATGAGATACTTTTATATTTTCTAGGTAAATTTCCCTAATCATTGAGGAGGACTTTCCTTCTACCTTTTTTTGGGGGCCCCCGGAACCATTCAATTTCCCCTTTTTAACCTTTGGGAAACTGGAAATCTTCGAATGAATGTGAGTTCCAGAGGGGAAAGCCAGGGGATTGCTATCGTCAGGGCGAAGTAGAAATTTGTAAATTGATCTCATGCAAATTAGAATTCTTTATTTCCCACCCCCCCCACCCACCAGGAGTCTAGCGAGGGGAAGCTATAGTTTTACCCTAGCCATATTTGACCATTCCACGTAGAGTTATAAAATAACAAAAGAGATGCGCGCAAGTGTGGGTGTGGTTTTTTCATGAGTGTGGTGCATAACATGTGCAGTTTTTATTTATAGCATTTCTCTATGGTGGTATTAGAGGCTTTTTTCATTTGTCATTAAAACTTTTTACATATAAGGTCTTTCTGAGGGCAAAACCTTTTTAATATCGTCCATAAAAGGTAGATAGATATCTAAAAAAACCCTTATTTCTATGTAAACATTTCTTTTCCATAAACCTCTTTGTATTTTGAATTTGCTCTATATTTAACATGTAATGTAAATTTGATCACACACGTAAAATACATTCAATAATTAGACATATGTTAATGAAGCTTCATAAATTACAATTCCCCTTTTACATTTGTTTTAAAAAAAAGGGAACGGTTAATTGGGCCCATTCCGTAGTGCTAACCAGTAAAAAAAAAAAAAAAAAAAAAAAAAAAAAATATGAAGAAATGTGAACCTTTTTTCACTACAAACATTTTTTATTTCACGGTTTTTATATGAGATATTTATTTCAAATTTGAGAAGGGCCGTGGTGTCCTTGTCTGACTGGGTTTTTAAACACATACCTACATGTGTATTTACTTTTTATTGGCTTTGTGATAATTATAACAAATTCTAGGGTCAGATTTTCCTATTTTCGTTACAAGACGTTATGTCCGGGATGCTGGGGGGTTCCCTCTGGGGGCTCTGCTTGTGTTGCATAAAGCCGGGTTGGGGGGTGTGGTTTTTGGGGTGCCGTGGTAAATGAATCATTTCATTGTGAATATTTTAAAGGTTTAGATTATTTTTTCATTCGGCTAAATTTTGATTTGACACATTACTTTAGTCCTTAACTCATCACAAAAAATTTTTTAGCCGAAAGTACTATTGGGGTTTTAAAAGAGCCACTAATTTTGGGTTTCCCTTCCCGACGGAGGGGGGTGTTCCACTGGGGGGGCTTCTGCTTTTCCCCATCATGCCCGTTTTTTGGGGTGGACTTGGCGGCCCTTTTTAAAATGAATTTTCGTTGTGATATTTAATTTCATCTAAATTGAGATAGTTATTTTTCTATACAGCATAACATTGGTCTTCCGTCATTAGCAAACTTCTTTGCCGAAAGTACTATTTTGGGAACGGCCACTAGTTGGGTTTCCAATTCCGCAAGCGGGTTTTTCCGTCTGGGGGGGCTTCGCTTGCCTTATCATGCCGGTTGGGCTGTGGACTTTGGGGTACCGCATCAAAAAAATCATTTTGTTGATGTTTTCCCCTTTCTAGAGCGTTAAAGATAGCTTTTTGGGATACATGTGTGGTTCATTACATATTTAAAGGGTATTAATTGTTTTTTCAACGACATACATTCGGTGCGATACTTCTTTAGTCTTCAAAACCCTTAGCAACTTCAAATACTATTGGGGGTTTAAAAGGCCCCAAAATTGGTTACCCATTTCCCCACGGATGGGTTGTTCCTCTGGGGGCTTCTGCTTGCCTTTTCATGCCATTTTTGGGGTTGGACTTGGCGTCCTGCGTATAAAGTAATTTTGTTTTGAAATTTTAAATTTTTTATTTTAAAATTGGGAGTTTTTTGCTATACAGCATAATATTTTAGTCGACACATTACTTTAGCTTCAAAAAGTCATTAGCAAACTTCAAAGTAATGGGGTTTTCAAGCCACAAAGTTGGTTTCCCCTTCCCGCGGAGGGGGTTGTTTCCTCTGGGGGGCTTCTGCATGCCCCGCATGCCCGTTTTGGGGGTGGACTTGGCGTGCCTGCGTGTAAGTGAATTTTCGTTGTTTAAAATTTAAATTTAAAAATTTTTAAAATTGAGCGAGTTTTTTGCTATACAGCTAATATTTTAGTGCGATCACATTACTTTTTTCTTAAAAATCATTAGCAAAATTCTTAACCGGAATACTATTTGGGGGTTTAAAAGAGACAAAGTTTTTTTTACCATTCCCGACGGAGGGGGGGTTTTTCCATCTGGGGACTTCTGCATGCTCGTCATGCCAGTTTTTTGGGTGGCTTTGGCGTTCCTGCGTGAATTTTCGTTTGTGATATTTTAAAGAATATTATATTTATTGAGCGGTTATTCGCTAACAGAAATATTTTTGGGGGCGATCACATTTTTTCAGTCTTTCCCTATTAGAAACTTTTAGCCCAAGTACTTTTTGGGTTAAAAGGCCCAAAATTTGGGTTTCCCCTTTCCCCAGGAGGGGGGTTTTTCCCTCGGGGGACTTCTTTGCCTCGTCATGCCAGTTTTTTGGGGTGTGGACTTGGCGGCCTGCGTATAAAGTGAATTTTTGTTGTAAATTTAAAATTTTTATTTATTTGAGAGATTATTTGGGTAACAGCATAATTTTTAGTGCGATCACATTACTTTATCTTTTAAAAGTCTTTGCAAAATTTAAAAATCTATTGGGGGGTTTAACAGAGCCACAAAGTTGGTTACCCTTCCCCACGGAGGGGGTTTTTCCCCCTTTGGGGGGCTCTGCATGCCTCGCATGCTTTTGGCTGTGGACTTGGCGTGCCTGCGTGTAAAATGTTTTCGGTTTTTGAAATTTTAAATTTTTTAAATTTTAAAATTGAGCGGTTTTGCATCAGCCAAAAATTTTTGAGTGCGATCACATTACTTTAATTCAAAATCATTAGCAAAAATTCAAAATCTATTGGGTTAAAAGAGCCCAAAGTGGTTTTCCCTTCCCCACGGAGTGGGTTTTTCCATCTGGGGGGCTTCTGCTCGCCTCATCAAAAGCCGTTTTGGGGGTGTGGGGCTTGGCGTTCCTGCGGGGTTTCGTTGTGATATTTAAAAAATATTATATTAAATTGAGCGAGTTATTCGCTATCGAGATAAATTTGATGCGTCACATTTTTTCATCTCAACATCATTAGCAAACTTCTTAACCGAAAGTACTATTGGGGTTAACAGAGCCACAAAGTTTGTTACCCATTCCCGACGGAGGGGGTTGTTTTTCGGGGGGGCTTTGCTTGCCTCGTCTCCAGTTTTTGGGGGTTGGACTTTGGGGGCCTGGTGAATTTTCGTTGTGATATTTAAAAAAATTTTTTAAAATTGAGCGAGTTTTTTCGTATACGAGATAAAATTTGATGCGATCACATTATTTCAGTCTCCATCATTGCAAATTCTTGCCAAAGTCTATTGGGGGTTTAAAAGAGCCCAAAATTTGGGTTTCCCATTCCCCACGGAGGGGGGGTTTTTCCATCTGGGGGGCTTTTGCTTGCCCGTCATGCCAGTTTTTTGGGGGTGGCTTTGGGGTGCCTCGTGAATTTTTTGTTTTTTATATTTAAAAAATATTATTTAATTTGAGCGAGTTTTTCGCTATACGAGATATTTTGAAAATGCGATCACATTATTTTATCTTCAAAAATCATTAGAAAAATTTTTAGCCCAAAAATCTATTTGGGGGTTAAAAGGCCACAAAGTTGGTTACCCTTCCCGACGGAGGGGGGGGTTTTCCCTCTGGGGGGGCTTCTGCTTGCCTCGTCATGCCAGTTTGGGGGGGACTTGGCTCCTCGTGTAAAGGAATCATTTTCGATGTAAAATTTTTAAGGAATTTGATATTTTTTTATAGCATACTGTTAAGTGCGATCAATTTTCTTTATCTTTAAAAATATTAGCAAACTTCTCAAATGAAAGATATTGTGGTTAAAAAGTCATTTCGTTTTTTACTCTTACTATGAGAGCGGCATTGTACTAAAAACTAATAACTTTCGGATCTATACCTTCAGTCTTTTAAAACCCTTAGCAAAACCCTTTTCAACAGCAAGTGTTTAAAAACGCCGAAAAGCAATAAACTTCGTCATACACTGTATATGTGATTACATTCCGTATGTCTTTTAATATATTTTTTCAAAAAGTATTAAATTCCAAAATTTCTGTGGTTAACAGAGCCGCTCTTTACTTATTCCCGTTTGGATATGGTTCTCTAAAACTTTTTTTACTACTGTTTTTAATCCGCCTTAGATGATGTTAAAAATTAATATTGAGAACATTTTGTTTTCTATATATATAAAACCCAACAACTAACATTTCTGCAGTCAACAGCATATCATGGTAAATTGCACTGATTACTTACCCTGGAGTTGAGCGGAAACGGGCGGCCAACTGCGGCAAAAGCCAGCACCCCTGTAAAATTCCAGGTAATAATTTGTAAGATAAAAAAAAAAGTATTTTTGTGCATAAAAATTCGATAAAGGAAAGTTACCTGATGTGTAGAAAAGGAAAAGCCCTATGTAGTAGACCGCTTTGTTGAGCATTGTATTACCTTTCCCATTATTTAAACCCCTTTTCACAAATTTGTTGCAAAAAAAAAAAACTTTTTAAACATACCTTTAGAAAAATCTGCTAAAGCTGTTTTGTTCCAAAAGGTGGATACAAAAAATTTTTCTTTTTTGCAAAAAAAAGAAACCGCAAAAATTATGTTTTGGGTTTAAAAATACTGATTTTTTTTTTTTTTTTTTTTATTGAAAATCAAATCATTGGGAAAGGTGAAAAAGCTAGAAAAGTAAGAATAGTTTTTGGGTTGAGAACTTCACTTTTCGTAAAAAAAAAAAAAAATAAATAAAAAAAATAAAAACAACCTGACATTCGGGAAAAAAAAAAACATTCCTGATCATTTACCTTTTTTGAGACATCTTGCTTCTCGGCTGCTGCTTTTAGAAGACCAATCGTCCGCATTTTAGATTATATATTATGGTTATTATGTAAAAAAACGTTTATTTTCATTTGCCCGTTATTAAACTCAAAACAAGTTTTGGTTTATTATTTATTTGACACGTTTTTTTTAAGCAATTCTGTGACACACCCATACCACACGCAAGCACACCATTAACGTTTGCATATCAACTTATTTAATATATGTACATACATTATAAAATCGTAATATACCGCAATAACACGGCAAATTTTGTATGTATGTTGGGGTGTGTGGGGTGTGTTATATTATATATATAATATTATATATATTTTATATATATATATATAATATATATATATTACATTTTTGTATTATGTAGCATGTACTGGCATATATAAATATAATTTTTATATAATATATATAATATTATATAATAATATAATTATATTATATATATTATATATAATTTTTTACAAATGTGCATATGGGTATATATATGTGGGGGTGTTTGTGTGAAAAACATAACTTATATATATTTTCACATATATTCATTTTATATATATCATTTATTTAAATATGTGTTGTGTTTTTGTTTGGGGTGTTGTGTTTTTTTGTTTTTTGTACATAATATAAATCTTTTATAATATTATAATATTATATATTATATATAAAATTATAATAACATAAAAAAGGCACAAATTTAATAAATTATAAATTGTTAACATTTTGGGGGGGCCTGGAATCCAGCCCTTCATTTTATTCAGATTTAACCCATGAAGGATTTGACTTTTAGAAAACAATTTTTTTTTCTAGAATGAACTGAGGCCTTCGTTTTAACCACGGGCTCGATAAAAGATTATTTTTAGGCATTCTGCAGGGAGGAATGTTTTTTTTTTAAGCCCCCTATATATAAGTGACTTTATGGGTATATAGTGGCTTATATGGGAAAATTTTTTTGGGAAAATTTGGTTGGAATAACCTTTTTTGGGCATAAAAAATTAAAACCGACAGTTTTATCGCCACACAGAATTACCAAGCTCGATATTTGGGAAGAAACTCTTAGTTACTTTTTTTTTTTTTTTAAATATATATATATATATATATATAATATATAAAATATATATTTTATATATATTGTGTGTGTGTGTGTGTGTGTGTGTGTGTGTGTGTTCGTATGTATAGGTATATATTATATATAAAATAAAATATATATATTATATATATATACATATATATAAAATATATATATACATGATATAATACATATATATATATATGTGTGTGTGTGTGTTGTGTGTGTGTGTGTGTGTGTGTGTGTGTGTGTGTGGTGTGTGTATGTGTGTGTGTGGGGTTTTGGGTGTGTGTGTGTGTGTGTGGGGTTATTTATATACATATATGAGTTTGTGTGTATGCTGTATATATATAATATATATAAATAATATATATATATTATATATATATATATGTACACATATATATGTGGTGTGCGCGTGTATGTGTGTGTGTGTGTGTGTGCGTAATTTTGAGTGTGGGGATTCTACGCAGACCCATCTCAGAAAGCTGAGAAAAGTTGGGTCAAAGATTTGAACTGTCCAGTGATCTCTAGCAACAATAGGATACGGGCTTGGCGTGTACTGGTGGGGGAATGCAGAAAAATAAACACAAAAAAACTCGAAAAGGTGAAAGATGGCAAGAAAAAAGAAAACAACGAAACTATCACAATTTTTACCACAAATTGACATTAAAGTACTCAGAAATAGAATGAAAACCTTGAACTAACCCAGACCTTTTTGTAATAAATCAATATTTAAAAATATTAAATTATAATTGTTTTTAGGTCATGCTGTTAGCCGTCATAGTTTCATTGCTGCTTGGGTAATATTATAAATGATTTCTTATGATTATTTATAGTTAAAGACACAAAAATGTGATCACACATAAATATACGGAAATTTTCAGGTTTAGAACTAAAAATGCTCTCATACTGATAAATACACCATCTCTAATTTTATATTTAAACATTTACTACCTTATTTAAGACCGAACCCCGAAGAGGGGAAACCGAAGACGTGTTTGTGTTTGTGTTTTGTGGTGTGTGTGTGTGTGGTTGTGTGGTTGTGGGGGTTTTGGGGGTGTGTGTGTTGTGGGGGCGCATTCCAATTTATCATATTACCTGTACTACACACTCACAGACGCACACACATATGCATACGTTGTTGTAAAATTACACAATATTCATGTATTATATAATTATATATAATTTTTAATATATATAATATATATATAATATATATATATACATATATTGTGTGGGGTTGCGTTCGTATACAATCAACCGCCCCCACAAACTTGCAATACGTGTCTATGTGTGGTTTTGTATTATATCTAGTTAAGAATATGTCGGTGTTTTCACCCCATTGCAGCTTTTGTGTTTTTATAAAAACTATAAGTATTTTTACTCTGATAGCAAATTTTTTTTTTTAATCCCCTCAGGGGGTAAATCATAGTTTTTCATATGAAAAATATTTTTGGAAAAATGTACGTCTCTATAGAAAAAATCATCAAAAAAATTTTGCGTAACAATTTAAAATTTCAAATTTATGTTCTGTAAGAAAAATATTTAATATCTTTTAAAGCAATCGATTACTGTCTTATCAATTCGTGGTAAAAGTGTTTTTTTTGTGGGCTCATCTCAAAAATTTTTTTTAAAGGAGAGTTTTGTTCTCCCGTATTCTTATTCCCTTTTTTTCTTTTTGTTTTTGTTCTTTTGCTTCTTTTTGTTTTTTTTTTGTGTCGAATCCGGGATATAGGATCTGAATCTCCGTCTGGGTCGCCCAAAGGGGTTATAAAAACCGGGATTGGGGGTTGGCGTGGGGGGGGTAAGATTTTGTGGGTCTTCGGGGCTACTTCACGGGATTGGACGGGGTTGGGGTTGGGCTGGCCGCGGTGGCTTCTTAAGGGGTTCAAGTCTAAATTGGGTCTGTGAAATCACATTATTATACATATTTGCGCGCGCACACACACACACACACACACCACCCCACACACAACACAAACACCACACATACATAAATACCAATTACACAACACACCAACAAAACCACACAAATATATATACCAATTACACCTCAAACACACTCATATATATATATATATATTAATATAATATAATATTATATTTTATATATACTACATATAATATATACATTATTTTAAAATATATATATATATATATATATATTTTAAAAATTAATATTATATATATATTATTGTGTGTGTAATTTGTATATATATGTTATTATGTATATTATATTATTGAAATAATATTATATTATATATTTATATAATATAATATATGTATGTATGTATGTATATAAAAAAGGGGTGTGTGGTGGTGTGTTGTGGGTACGCATTTATAGTATATGTTATCTACATATATATATATAAAATTATTAATATATATATATATAATAATCCTTATATATATCCATATATTAATATTAATTTTATATATGTATAATTTTAATATATATATATATAATATATTATATAATTATTATGGTTGTGGGGTGTGTGTGTGGGTGTGTGTGTTTGTGTGGGGTGTGGGGGTTGTGTGTTTTAATGCATTATATAATAATCTATGTTATTAACATATATATTATTATCTTTATAGAAAATTAATATATATATTATATTAGATATATATATGTTATATATTATATATGTATATATATATATATATATATAATATATTATATAATATGTATAATAATTATATGTAAAATATTATATTATATGTATATCTGAAAATTTTATTAATATATATCTTAATATTTTAAATATCTTTTTTTTTTTCAAACAAACACACACCATATATACAAAAACACACACACCCCAATGTGTGGTGTGTGTGTGTGTGTGTGTGTGTGTGTGTGTTTGTGTGTGGTGTACATGTATACATATATATATATATATATATATATTATATATTTTATATATAATATAATATATACTTTATAAGCAAATATATCGTTGTAAATTTACTATGAATATAAATAATATGAAAAATATATATAATATTATAGCACACACACAACCCACACACCCCCACAACATTTATATATATATATATATATATATATATATATATATATATATATAAAATATATATATATTCTTATTCGTGTATATTTTATTATATTATTATATATATAAAATTATATATATAATATATAGCCTTTATATTTGATGTTGTGTGTTGTGTGTGGGTGGTGTTGGTGTGTGTGTGTGTGTTGGTGTGTGTGTGTGTGTGTTGGTGTGTGTGTGTGTGTGTGTTTTGTGTTGATTGTGTGCTGTGTTATTGGTGTGTGTCCAAGGGGACCAAACTTAAAAAACTGTCAAGATAATAAAAAATTTAAAACTTATTTTGAGCTTAAAAAACTGGTAAAGAAAAAAACGTTTGTTTTCGTAATCCCATATTATTTAAAATGTGGCGATTGGGCTTCTAAGCAGCAGTATCCTGCACGATGTCTAAAAGGGAAATGTCAGAATGTTTTTTAGTTCTTACCCCAATCCAGGGATTTTCTACTATAATATACTGTTGGTGTGTGGTGGGGTGTGTGTGTGTGTTTGTTGTGTGTGTGTGTGTTTTGGTGTGTGTGTGTGTGTGTGTGTGTGTGAAAAATTAATTTCTTTAACCCAAACTCTATTAATCCCTCTCATAATTTATCTTTAAAAGTAAAAAAAAAATCATATTTTTCTTTTGCCCTTTATACGTTTTGGATTTTCCAAAACATAAAGTTTTACTGGTCTTTTGTGTTGCCTAAAAAAATCATTTTGCATCCACCTTCTAGGAACAAAAAAGATATCTTTACGAAAAGTCAGATATTTCATCATTAAGCAAATTCCAGTAATGTTTTTCTCGCAAATTTTTTTTTTTTTTTCACTCATACTAAATTTGTGTAAGGGATTCGCTGTTAATAACAATGGGAGAATCAAAGTTCAAAAATATGTAGGGACTTCCTTTTCTGTCTCCATGTCGACCCTTTATTTCTATATTTCTTTTGCTTACAAATCAATTCCTCTGTTTTTTTTAATGGGGCTAGTTTTTCCTGCATGTTTTGGGCGCCCCCGTTTTTCCCCTCAGCCTCAGTAAGGATTATGAGTGTAATTAATTTGTAACTAAAAAAAATTCTCAAAATTGTAATAAATCATCTCTTGAAAGCTTTAAAAATTTCGTACAACCCCAGGGACAAAATTTAGAAGGGCTCTGTTAACCACAAATTTCTGGCGTTAGAGTTTGATAATATATTAAAAAATAAAAGCATGTAACAACTAATACAGAAGTCTATCACTTTTTCGCTCTATTAACCACAAAAACATTGCGGTTTTGAAGATTGCTAATGACTTAAAACTAAAGGGATGTAATCAACATATTATCCAAAACTATTGTTTCGTAACATAATGCTCTTAATACGAGGAACTTACGAAAAAATTTTTTCTGACCCGTACGCATGTCCCAAACATAACCGCATAACGGAGAGGCAAACAGAAATCCCCCACAGGAACCCCACACTCTGAAGGAAGGGGGACCCACCTTACGGTTCTGTTAGCCACGATAATACTTGTGGTTTAGAATTTGCTAATGATTTTTAAGGGTAAGTAATGTGATCGCTCTGAAATTTGTATGCAAACAAACTCTCTCAATACTAAACAAATTGCTTTAAAAAATTTCACAGAGCCGAAACCGGCATGATGAAAGGCAAACAGGAACCGCCCCGATGGGAAACCGCCAGGCCCCCGAAAAAATAATGGGAAGTGAGCCTTAGATCACGTAACGTTAATTATCACCAAATTACAATTTGTAATGCCTGTTATGTATAAATTATGTGTAGACACAAAAACCCCACAAGGTAACACTAGGAATCATTCTCAATTAGACAAAAAATCACTAATGTATAAACCGTGAATAAAATGAATATCATGGTGCAAGAAAAGTTCTACATTCCCTTAATACTTTCTTTTGTGTGTCACTACCCAAACGGGTCAATTTACCGTTTTTATTTTCAGGGCTAAGGCAGACGACGCAAAAAAAGGCTCCTTTTCCCTTATCACATTTCCAATTTTTTTAAATAAAACCCATGTAAAAAGGGAAAGTATAATTTATAGAGCTTCAATAAAAAGATAGCCTATGTATTGAAGTTTTATTACAGGTGTGATCAATTGCTGTACATAGCTGGGTAATGAGAGCATATTCTAATACACAAGTAGTTTATTTGGAAAGGGGAAAAATAGTGACTAGAAAGGGAAGGCTTTTTTCATATGTATTTCCCCATCTATAGTCTATGAGCTTACTTAAAAAAAAATATTGTCCTCAGCGACCTATTTGGGGTTTTAAAAGACTAAATGAAATAAACTTCAATAAGACCACCAATGTATGCTAAAAATACTAAACCGCTTGAACGTAGCACTTTTTTTATCATATTCTACAAACACTACCACCACAATGCCGCTCTCTCTGTGTAGATTTAATTCCCTCGGTTTTTTTCCCCGTCATCCGGGCCCGTTTCGTATACATTCAGCTCATAAAGTAATATTAACTGTTTGCTTCGCCCGGTTAAACCAAATGTAGCCCGGCATTAGCGGTATTTACTCTGATATGTACCATGTATCGTATTCATGTAACTTTTTTGTTTAAAAAAAAAGAAAAGATAAAAATGGAGATAATCCCGGGACAAAGGAACGGGCTCTTAAAAGATACTAAGCTTTCCTGAAAGAAAAAAAAAATCCAAAAACACTATTTTCTTTTTTATTTAGTTGACTGGTGTTTTCATATCTTGCGTTTTATGTAATATGTATGTAATATTTTTTTTTAAAAATTTAATGTCTTTTATGGGTAAAAAAAACCACTTATTCCCCTGAAATTTTTTTTTTGGAAATGTACGGCATATAAAAAATTATCGTGCACGTGGATGTATACGTTATGCATGTAAGAAGTTGTGTATCTGTGCCCATCCTTTTACCTGCGTTCAAAAAACTTTGTGCTCCTGTTCTTTTTTTCTTCTTGTTCTTGTTCTTCTTTTGTTTTTGCCTAATCTCGGACTAGGTCCGAACCCCCGTCTCGGTTGATCGGGGGTCTGTTCAACGCGGGGTCCGGGATTGCGGGTGGAGGGGGTAATAGTTTGGGTTTTTCTGAACTACTTCACTGTCTTGGACGGCCCTTGGGAGGGGGCGGCAGCATCTGGCTTCTGAAAGGGGTTTTCAGAATTGAGATGGGTTTGAAGAATCACCCCCCAAAATTATGTTATGTATTGCATTGTATGTGTTTATATATTATTTGGTTGTTTGGTGTGTGTGGGTGTGTATGTAGTAAACTTTTTATAGGGATTTATATGTTTTTTTTTTTTACACGGCCGCGACGGGGAATTTGACTGGGGCCCCCTATGATCGGAGTCCATCTCAAAAAACTGGACCTTTGCTGCAGTCGTATATGATAACATATAAAATATGTATATATTACCCCCTTTTCCACACACATACAAAATCAGGGTATAATACATATTCAAATATATATATATAATATATATATTTTATATAATATATATTATATTATAAAATATATATATGTTTATATATATGTTTATATATATTAGTTTATATAAATATAGTTTTATGTATATAACATATATTATCATTATGTATACTAAAATATATAACAATTCATCAATTTTTAAAATAATATTTAACTATATATATTATTATATATTTTTTTTTATTATAAAAACTTTAATATATGCATATATGTAAAATTAATATATATCAATATAATCTAATATTTTATAATATATTAATATATATAATATAATATATATATATTATATATATATATATGTATATTTTAAATATATTAAATTTTTTGTTATTTACATATATTTATCATATAGTTACATAAAATATATATAAAATAACATCTAATATGATATATAATATAGTTTATATATATATATATATATATATATTTTAAATTAATAATATTTTATATATTGTATATATATTAATATATATATATTATATATTTTATATATAAAAAGGGTTTATATCATATATATTATATGTATACATATATTATTATATTTAAAATTTTAAAATTTTAATTATATTTATATATATATTAATATTATATTATTAAAATATATATATTATTTATATTTTTTATATTTTTTTTATAGATGTTATATATAAAATGCATCATAATATATTATATTTATATTATTTATAATTATTATATTTAAAATAATAATATTTTATATTATATACATAAACAAAAACATTTATGTTCTAAACTATAATATTATAATCACATAACCCACACCTCACCACCACAAACCACACACACACACCACACACACACACACACAACACACACCACCCCCCACACACACACCACAAAACACACCACACACACAACAACCACACACACCTCACACAAACACACACAACACACAAAACCCACACACACACACACAAAATTATATATAATATTTATTATATATATATATATAAATATATATGTAATAATGTATATATGATATGTAAATATACATTAATTGTTTATATACTTAATACATATATATAATATATATTAAATATATATATTATATATAATAATATTACATTAATGAACCGTTATTTAAAAAAAAACCACTTAAAAAAGAAAAAAAAAACATGCGTTTGCAATTGATACAAAGTAATACCAGCCCTTTGGGCTTATTCGCCATAAAGAATTCAAGTGTTCCGGGCCCCCTGGTTTACACAGGTTGGGTTTCACTTTTCGGGAAAAGGCATCGTATCAGGGTGGAGGAGGGGGGATAAGTAGAGGACGTAAGCTTTAAAAAAAAGGGGAAAAATGTAACCCAAACCCAGGAGTAAATGAAAAAAAATGAGAAAGCGTTGACGAAGAAAAAAAAATAGGTAAAAAAAGTAGGAAAAAAAGGTGAAAAAATCGAGATAACGAAAAAAAGGGGAAATGAAACTAAAAACGAGGGTTCCCACAAATGAAAAAAAAAAGGAAAGGGAAAAGGGAAAGGGGAAAAACGAGGAAAAAATAAAGGTAACGAAAAAATGAACGGGGCGGGAGTGAGGAGAAATACGGTAGAAGAGGGAAAGATAGTGAATGGATAGACAGAGTGAAGGGTTTTTGAAAGCGTAACCCCGGGGGAGGGAAGAGAAACGGGGAAATGGAAAGGTAGGGTTCAAATAAAGATAACGGGGAACTAAAACAAGAGGCGGTGCAGGAAGACGAGGAACAGGGCAAGGAAAAGATAAGGAGGGAAAGGAAAGGGCACAGTTCCCACGGGGGGGGGGGGGATCGGATATCCTTGAACTAACCCGACTTTCTTTTTAAAAAATCAGTAATTTACAATGTAACAGAAGTATTTGCATCTGGGGCAACAACATCAGAAAAGGGGTATTTTAGGGGGCGAAAAAAAGGGAAATCTTTTTTTTATGTATATATATATTACATCACACCACAAACCCAACACACCCAACACCACACACACCCACACACACACCACACACACACACCCCACAAACACATATACCACACAAACCCGCCCCCCACACACCCACACACCCACCTGAAAACCACACACACACACACACACACACACACACACACACACCACACATATATATATATATTTTTATATATAATTATTAAAATATTATATATATATATATCCATCATATTGGCATATATAACATTATCCACCCCCCCGATAGCCATGTAAAAAAATGACTAAAAAGAGCCTAATTACTTTGCAGTGCACTTTTTCAAAAAAAAGAGAATAATAAATTTGAATTAAAGAAAAAATATATCGATGATATGTAATAAAGACATGTTATAATAAAGTTTATAGAGGTGAATAAGGATTCTCATAGATTCGTAATAAATGCCATGGCCCTCGTGGTGTGTGATATTTACTAATATTTATCTTTCAAATTTTCACCACGTTTACACCAAACTTTATTGATTATAAGTGGTAGTCACAGGAAAAACGATTTCGGGCTAATGCCACCGGTATCCGGGTTTTCTCCTCGTCGTGTATGTGGGCGTGTTTTGGGGTGCTGCCTGCTGTTTTCAAACAGGGGCTAATTTTTATATCCACTGATTTTCTTGGGATTAAAAATTATTTTATTTGCATGAAATTTTTTCCCTATTAAGGGTTTTGCTCATACGCGAGAGATATACTTACAAAAAAGATTGCCATATGCATAATTTTTTTTTTTTTCCAAAAACGGGTTTTGTTCTTCACCACACATTATATGTGGTGTGTGTGTTGTGGTTTTGTGGGTTTTTGTGGTGTGTGTGTGTGTGTGGGGTGAAACGGAATCTCATATTTTTAATAAACCTTTAATGCCTAGGCATATCACTTTTTTATCTTCATCTTCATATTTTTCTTATGTAAATCCTTTAAAAAAATCTGGAACTATGTGTAAGGCGGAGAAAACCAAAGTTTTTTTTGGCCCCTTTTATTTTCTTTTCGGG
>NW_023661330.1:0-7500 GCF_015228065.2 Penaeus monodon
AAAATGGCCCCCCCTTGTATTTTTTTCCTTTCCACCCTTCTCTCTTTTTACCCCATTCCCCAAAAAATTTCCCCCCCCAAAATACACAACACACAGGGTTCCTACACCTCTAATCGGGGGTGGTAGCTTGCCGTAGGCCTAGAACCCTTTAAAATTGTTCACTGCAGACAATCTTTTTTTTGAATAAAAACCTATTTTCCCGGGTTTTGGCCCAAACTAAACCAGATAATTGTAGTCTACGGGTCTCCCCCCCGCAAAATCTTATATTATCTTTTTTTATTATGATTATGATTATGATTATGATTTGATTATTTTATATTATGTTTATGATTATGTTTATGATTATGATTTGATTGATTATTTTGATTGATTTGATTATGATTATGTTGATTATGATTATGTTTATGATTACGATTATGTTTACGATTTTATTATTTCATTATTTCATTATTATTAATGTTATTTCCTCCCATTATTTAGTTTATTAGGATTCATCATAATTTTATCCCATTATTTTTTTATTACATTTCACTATAATCATAGTAATAAAATTATTATAATATTTCACATTTTTATAAAAGAATTATCATCTTTATTTTTGATATTATGTGGTAAAGATTATTTTATTTTTTTCTTATTCTTTTATAATTATCATCTCATCTTTATTTTTTTTGGGGTTTTTTTTCACCCTCTCATCTTATCATCACTTTACTATTAGTTTTATAATTTTCTTTATTTCCACAAAATTTTTTATTTTTGGTATCGTTATCATTTCATAATTTTTTATCTTTATTTTTATTTTATTTTATTTCATACTTTAGCATCTTTTACTTTTATTATAAAATTTAGGATTTTCTTTAGATTAATTCTATTATAAAATCACTGTCTTTATCATTTTCTTTATCAATTTCATATTATTTACATCTTTACGATTATCATTACATTTTTTTCGTCATGCGGTTATTTTATTATTTTTACTTTTATATTTTTTTCATCATGAGGGTTTTTTTACTTTTATTATCATCATAACATTTTACCACTTTTATTCTTATTTTTATCATCATTCCCAATTTTATTTTTGTCTTATAATGTTTTTTTAAAATTTTTCATTTTCTTATCAAATTTTTCTTATCATTATCTATGATGTTTTTACCTTTTTCTATAATCATTACTATTACATACACTATTCCTTATTGTTATCCTGTCTTATTTTATGTTTTTTTCATTATTTTAGTATCTTTTTTTCATTATTATCATGAAAATCATAACTATAACTCTTTTTATTATTAAATTTATTAAAAAAAAAAAAAAAAAAAAAAAAAAAAAAAAAAAAAAAAAAAAAAAAAAAAAAAAAAAATATTTTAAAATATATATATATATATAAATATAAAAATATATATATATATAATATATATATTATATATATATATATACATTAATTATTTTGTTCCCGTTTTGTTTTTATGTTTTTATAAATATCAATTTTTTTAGTACAATTATCATTATTACTCTTTTGTTTTTATAGCGTTTTTCTTGTATTAAACCAAGTCACCTATGGTAACTTAAGCCCTTTTGCGGTCCCAGGCTAATTTGTGGGGGTCTGGGAGGAACGGGAGGCCGTAGATGTACTTTAAAACATGGCCCCCCAAGTGGGGAAATTCCCCCTTATTTCGTATTGTAATAGAGCTTAATGCTAATACTATATTTCTATTACCCGGGGCCTCACTGTAATAAATGTATGTATACCGCTCACTCCCCACCACCCTTTAATACGTAGGGGAAGAGGTATATTTTGGGAGAAGTCAGTATGTAAAATATTGTGGAAAAGGGGGAAAATTATGTATGTATGTTGGGGTGTGTAAAAATGTGTGTAGGTAAAATGTAAAACCCCGCGAGACAAAAGGGAAGACGAGAGGGAATTTCACCATGCGAAGGATTTAAGCTAAGGATATTTCAGAAGATTCATGATTCTACTCACTTCCCGTTAACTTTTCCCATGCTTCTAAATTTTAAAGGAAAGAAAAAAAGTTGAGGGGAAAAGGGGGCTGTCAGGCGCTAAGAAGAAGGCGGGAATATACTCACGTTCAGGTAAACCTTTCTTCACCTGCTGGAGGAGTTCCTGCAACCGTCCATAAAGGTTTTTTTGAAGGTACCAAGCCCGGCGTACCGTTAAACCCATCACTAATGGGATGGCAGCCTCCTCACGGTTGTCTAAAATTCCTACCGAGCAAGGGGGGCGTCAAAGTTCCCACAGAAGAATTCCGGTTACTTTATTAGACGCTTTCAAGTTCCGGGTGAGGGAAAAAAAATCCCGGGTAGTTTTTTAATTTGAACCCCTCTTTTCCCAAAGTACCCCCAGACCGAGCAATCCGGGGAATTTTGAGCGTCACTAGACAGATGATCTTCCCCCCTGCCGAAACACCACTTCGTGAGTCTAGTGAAATTTACGTGGACTTCGGCTACTTCAGTTTGCAGGGGAAGAAAATCATAGATTAGTCTGCCTGTTTTTGGTGACGTGGAGAGGTTTCATTACGGGGATATAAGGCAGACATTCACTTGAATTCTTTACGTAGATTCCCACTTGTCCCCAGGAGGTCGTCTTACACCATACACTGACGCGGCTTTCCCCCCGCCACGAAAATCCTGTTCCCCGTGGAGGACGAACATAAAAAATTACTTTTCCTGGACATCTGATTTAGGGGGCGTGACAACGTCTACGTTTCTCTGTGTACAGAAACCCCTACACTCCACCCAATGTAAAAAAGAAATTCCGGGGTTGTAATTGGCTTTTTCCCTCAGGAGAAGGGAAAATCGGGGGCCCTTTAAATTTCTTGAACTAAGGTGCTTAGTATAAGTTTTAAACACCCAGGGGCTTCTTGCTAACCCCCAGAAGAAGGCGGGAAAATTTCCAAGAACAGACCCTGAACCCCCCTTCAAAAATTTCCTCATATTTCCGCCTGTAAAATTTTCCAGGGCGATCAAATACTTTGGCGTACATTGAAAATCGCCACACCCGGGGAAACGGTCCCCACCTACGAAATGAAAACAGCCCGAAACAACCGCAGATATCGCATAGCCTGCAGGATGCGATAAGGCATACTTGGGTGAAACGAGACTCGGTTTCAAAAACCCGGATAGGGAAAATCGAGTTTATGTCCCTTACCACAGAAATTTTCCCAAAGCCATGGTGGGGCATATAATGAAGCTAGACATAACGAACTGGAAGGAGCAGAAGTAATCCATGGGGGGATGGAAAAACAGAAAAAGGCCCTACATCGGGAATCATGTGAAAACTACATTATCCAAAATCGCGGGAGCAATTTGTCGGAACGAGTGGGGGTCACGGGCGTCAGGTGATTTGTAGCTCATTTCTGTTAAAATTATATATATATATATATATATATAATAATATATATATAATATATATATATATAATATATTATATAATATTATATATTTAAATTTTATTTTTTTACATAATATTTCCATATACATTAATACATCATACATGTGTAACATATGTAAAACACACCACACAACACACACCACAACACACCACCCCAACACAACACACACACAACACCACACACACACACACACACACATCACAAAACACACCACACACACACACAAAAACACACACACACACACACACACCACCTTCAATGAAACCCCCCAATAAAATGAAAAAAATAAAAAGGAGAGCACCACCTCTAAGTCCCCAGTTCTCACCTTAAACGAACCCGTCCTGCTGATCAGCGATTATAGCTATGATCCTAACACATAAAAAACAGAGGAACCCCAGTCTAAGGTGCCTCTCCCAAAGCCTGCAGCAGCTACTCTCGAAGGTGGAACCACTTAATTATACACCTGTGCCCGAGGAGTCGGAAGCAAAGGGGTGTATCTTAACGTTTATAAGGGTTTTTTTCTAAAGTTATTGTCTAAGCAATTCCCCAAAATTGTTTTTGTAAATCTTTAAAAACATAAATAAAAATTGAAAAATGAAGACTTTTGTATTATAAAAACTTGGAAAAAAAATCGAAATAAAGAAATTTTAAGGCTAACTGTGTCTAATTTCGTTTTTTTTTTCAAGTTAAACCTTATTTTAAATCGGTGCTTCCTTCTGGTACTAAAAGTGGCGGTTATATTGAAATAAGTTTCTATCGATCTTTTACTCAAAGACTATATTTATTTAACATAAAAACGCAATAAAGACACACGGTGAGATGTCTTGAAATAAAGGTTTTGGGCCCCCCTTCGGAGGGATGGTGCCTCCCCTCTACGATGAAAACCCCTTTCTTTAAAGCATCAGCAGCTTCGTCCGTTGAAATAGTGAGTTGAAATGTCCCGTATTTAAAATTTGGGGGCAGCCGTCCCGAAATTTTTATGTTTCGGGGGGCCCCGTTTTACTTTTTGTATTATTCGTTTTTTCATAAGATCCGTCAGGCTCCCAAGGAAAACCAATAAGTATACTTTTGGGAGTAAAGCATTGGTAACGGCATCAAAACCCCCGTCTACTACAGTCCCCAGCTCCTTCCCCCAGCCTCCTAGCTTTAATTTTTGCCTCTGTTTAACCCCCGGGGGAAATGCATCTTATAAATAGCAATGTAAGGACGGCGACCACGGGACTCGGGCTGGGGGGGGTTGCCCACCCCTTTTCCCTTCGATGTTCGTCAACCTGGTGTGAACCAAAAGGACCCCACAAAGGGACTGGGGGGCCCGCATATTCCAAACCACAAATATAGGAAAACGCCCGGCGGGGGGCAAAGGTGGCGCCACCCAAGTGTCGGGCCGAGGTTTAACCTTAACATCGCTCACTGCGCGTGTGTCGTTTGTACTTCCGTTGAGGAAACTGAAGGGGCCCTGAGATTTGATGTGGCTGTTCTCTCAAGGAGAAAAGACCGGGTAACGGAGATCGCTGGGTGGTTACACCTACTACTGGTCGGGGGAGCATAGCTCTTAGCAGACTTCCCCCCGGGTGTAGAATTCCCAATCGCTGAGCGTATAATGGCAGGGGGGGGGGGGGCTGAAGCATGTAATTAGCCCCAGTATATTGCTCTTTTTGCAAACTCGGTTAAAAAAATTTGTTTCGCTACAACGATCTTGGCAGGCAATTACCCCCGACATACTTTCACATTTCCTGGGTGAGTCAACGAAATATCCGGGCGGGTTCGAACGGGCTACGAGATCTATCGGAACCTGTCTCGGAAGCTGATTCCGGGGTTTGAAAGAGCCTCCTCCCCCGGGGAAGTTGCTGGTTTAAAGATTGAGGTTTTTCTGGCCCCCGGGTATAAGCGCTCCCCCCCGCATCTTTTGGCCGTGGTGCAAGATTCAGGGTCTGGGGCCAAGGGTTTGACCACATCTTGTTAGCACTCGCAGGAGGATCCCCCAGGCTGCAGGGTTTAACGGAGCGCGAGTTCGTGGCCCAAAACCTAGATTGGTTGTATTATCTTCCGGGTCCACTTCAAGTCCCCCCCATCTTTCCACAACCATCCCAGAGTTTTCCCCCCTAGAAGATTGAGGGTTCGCCGCAGTCAGTCATCCGATTCGTTTCGCACAAGTCGACCTTGCAAAACTGTACTCTGTGGGTTTCCCTTTTAAAAATCCTAAACCCCTGACCAGCTCGGGATCCATTTGGCGAACACCCCAGAAAGAGGCAAAATTTTAATTTCGCAGGGAAACGTAGGGAACCACAGATACTTGTCACGTGACTCGAATGAAGGCGACAGGGAAATTCGCCCATCCTTTTGGTGGTAGGATCAGACATTGTTCAGAAAAAGGACGGGGGAGCGTATTTCAGGAAACCCTTGATAAGAAATTGAAGGCCGTTTTCCCCATAAAGACCTTTCTCTTCAAAATTATAAGAATAATAATTCTTTTCATCATTACTACTATACTACAATTTTCTTTTTGTTCTTTTTATATCATCGTTATTTCTATTTTTTTGCTTTATTATTCCCTTATATTTTTCTTCATCTTCATATTATTATTAAATTTTATTATTGCTATTCCTTTATTTTATTATTATTATTTTTTATTTTTATTATTATTATTTTTATTATTTTTATTATTATTTTTAAATTTAAAATTGTATTTATTACTTTTTTGAATTATTATCATTATTGTTTTTGTTTTTTATACATTTTTATTATTATTATTATCATAATTTTTTTTTTTTTATAAAATTTTTAAACATATTTTACTAATTTCTTATTGTAATTTGGCATGTGTTTCGACTGAATCATGATCATTTTTCAATATCATTGTTTTGTTATAGCTATTATTATTTTATTTTTATTTTTATTTTTATTGTTATTTTTATCTTATTTTATTATTTTCTTGTTTTAATATTTTATTATTATTATTTTTTTTATTATCATTTTTATTTTTATTATTTTTATTTTATCCTTATTTCATTATTGTTTTCATTATTATTATTATTATTATAATTATTATTATTATTATTATTATTTTATTATTTTATTATTTATTATTTTATTATTATCATCATCATCATCAATCATCATACTCATCTCATCATTCATCATCATCATCATCACATCACTCACATCTCATTTATCATTTCATTAAACTTATTATTATTATTTTATTATCATTATCATTATTGTTATTTTATTATTTTATTTTTTATTATATTTTCATTACATTACATTATCATTTCATTATCATTTTCATTTTCATTACATTATATTATCTTTATTTCATTATCATTATCATTTTCATTATCATTATTACTATAAATTATCATCATTTTTATGATTGTAATAATATTCTTCTTTTTTTTTCTTCTTCTTATTTTTATCTTATCTTACATTATTGTTATTATAATTGGTTCTTATCCTCCTCTCTTCCTCCTCCTCATCTCCCGCTCCCCTTACTCCTCCTCTTCCCCTCCTTTCCCCCTCCTCATCTCATCATCATCATCATCATCATCATCATATTAAAAATAATAATAATGAAAACAATACAAAAAAATAATGAAAAAAATATATATATTTAGTGATAACAATGCTAATAATGGTAATAAAATGCTACTGCTACTACTATTACTTGATGGTGATGATATGACAAAATAATGATGATACTAATGATGATGATAATGGGTGATAATAATGGTGGGGTGATATGATAAAATAATAATAATTCCCAAAGAAAATGATAGTATTTGATGAGATGACGATGATGATGATGATGATGATGATGATGATGATGATGATGATGATGATGTTTGATGATGATGCGAATGACGATGACGATGATGATGATGATGTTTGATGTTTGAAATAATAACAATAATAATAATAATAATAATGACAATAATACCAATAACAATAACAATAACAATAACAATGACAATGACGATGACACTACAATTGACAATGGCAATAACAATGATAATAATGATAATATTGATAATAATGATAATGATAACAGTAATAGTATAATGATAGTAAGGAACAATAATGATGATGATGATGA
>NW_023661330.1:15000-17754 GCF_015228065.2 Penaeus monodon
CCTTGATTCCCCACTATGGGTTTTCTCCTTCTATCCTTTTTCTTATTTTGGCATTAAATCTCTCGTAATTTTTGTGAAATGGGTTTTTACCCTTTCAATGATAAATAACACCCAAAAAAGTTCTCTGTTTCTTCACAGCATCGCCTTGAACAATTTTAAAGGGTTCCTATTTTTTTTTTATGTTATTGAAAAACATCTTAACTTATACTATAGAATTCCATGATATCTTTTCTAAACGTTTGTGAATAAAAACCTCCCCTATTCCTGTGCTCCCCTGTCGTGTCCATCATTTGTATTTCTATTTTTCGCCTTGTCTTCTAAAACCTCACAGAGTCCTAAAATACCCCATTTATAAAAGAGATTCCGGTAAAATACAGCTCTTTACTGTTATGTGTGTATGCATTTATAATAGTATAATTCAAACCCCACGCACACATACACCACACAATACCCACAACACAGTACCAAAACCATACACATACCTCACATACACTACACATACACATACACACACACCCCCAACACACACACAAAACCCCCAAACCACACACACACACACACACACACACACACATTATATATATATTATATATATATATTAATATAAATTTTTTAAAATATATTATATATATGTATATTTTTAAATATATACATATACAAAATATTATTATATATATATTATATTATATAATATATAAATATATATTAAAATTTTTATATATATTATATATATATATATATATAATATATTATATAATATATATGTGTGTGGGGTTTTGGGTGTGTGTGTGTGGTGTGTGTGTGTGGTGTGTGGTGTGTGTGGGTGTGTGTGGTTGGGGTTGTTGCGTGCGGTGTGTGGTGTGTAATGTGTTGTGGTATGGTGCGTATTGGTATGTGCGCGCGGCGTGTGTTTGTGCTTGGGTGTGTGCGCGCGCGCGTGGTGTGGGGGTGGTGGGGTGTGTGGTGCGTGTACGTATGTGTATATATAAATAAAAACATTCACATTACTATGCATCCATTTCCCTCTGGAAAAGAAATACTTATTTTATTTCCATTTCGAAGCCCGTTATCACAGTTTCCCCAAATAAAGTCTTTGTGGCAAATAAAACCTTGAAATGAAATACACGACTGATGATATCTTTGCGTGATGTGATGTCGTTGGCCCCGTGAGGCAGCAGGACACGTTTTGAGAGTCGAAATGAAGAGATCAGGATTTTAAAAAAGGGGAAGAAATAACAAAATATACAAACGCTTTTTTGATGATAAGGGAGGAAAAAACGGAAATATCATACGAGTTTAGCAAGGGATTATGCCAAAATTTAAAAAATGAAAACTTTCATAAAAATAAGAGGAGAAAAGGAGAGAGAGAGAGAGAGAGAGAGAGGAGAGAGGGGAGAGAGAAGGAGAAAAAGGAGAGAGAGCAGAGAGAGAGAACAGTGGAGGGAATGCCGTAATTTTAATAATTATAATATAATAAATATAAAATAAATATATTATATATATATAAAAATTTTAAATAAACCCCCACACACACACAAACCCACACACAACCACAACACAACACACAACATATATATATTTATTATTATAAATATTAATTTATATATATATTATAATATATAATATATATAGCTTTATATTTTATATATATATTTTTAATATATATATAAAAATTATATATATCTTTAATATTATATATATAAATATATATATATATATAAATAATATATAATATGTATTCTTCTTTTTTTTCCTAGCTTTTCCCTTTAATAGGGGGTCGCCAGATGATTTTTTCTGGCAGATTTTTTATGGCCGGGTGCCCCCTTTCCCGACGCCAACCTTTCCACTACCCGGCCGGGACCGACACCGACTTGGGGTGTCTTTCCCCCCAGGGCTAATAGACAATGAGGTGATGTTCCTTGCCCAAGGGAAAACGGCCGGCCGGTGACTCGAACCCTGACCTCAATTCTCGTCGTGACAGTCTTGAGTCCGATACTCTAACCACTTTGGGTACCGCACCTCTTATATATATAATATATATATATTAATATATATAATATAATATTATATTATAAATTTAATTAAAAATATAATATATAATGTGATATTAACACCATTTTCATGAGTTTTCCCTTCTCTGTTTTATTTTTAGTATTTTTGAAGATCGGGAATGTATGGAAAAAAGTATAACAACCCGGGCCAGCTATTGTAGTTGTAACGGGGTACTTTTATGCCAGGGAGGGTAAATATTCGTTTAAGTCTCACAAAGATCTAATTCAGAGGTCAGAAGCAAAGGTGAGTGAAAACTGTCCGGTTTTTTTTTTTGGGAATGTTTTCGCAAGTTCCTGCTCTATATGACATACCCCAATGTTCTCTGCACGAAAAAAAAAATTCCCGGAAACTTTTTAGTAAGAGCACTGCGTTGCCCACGTAAACATAGACACGACAGGTGATCCCAATAACTTGGGGAATTTTTTTGAAAAAGTTTTATCTACAGATTATAGAAAAATGTTTATGATTTTTAGCAATTTTTCTAAAAAATATCACTCATGGAGCCTTTTTTATAGAAGGTTTACGTAAATTATACTTTTGTGGCAAATAGTACTGGTTCTCTTTTTTTCAAAAATATTTTAAAATTTGTTGTGGACCTCTGGGTGAAAAACAATGGAAAACCATTTCTTCTCGGGGGTCGTGATAGAATCTATTTCCCCAGGGTTTAAAAGAATTTTTTTTAATTTTTAAAAAAAATTTTTT
>NW_023661331.1:0-5000 GCF_015228065.2 Penaeus monodon
TAACTCAAAAAAAATGACCCAAAATTGGAAGCATTGACATGCAACGAATGTATCACCCTAAATCAACTAGCCCCGTCGGAACGCCCCAAAGAAAAGGGAGTAGGGGGTAATCCTTTGGAATTTCGTCAAAACACAACTTTGGTCTCTTGCAATACTTAGTTAACCACGATTGGATGCTTCAATTGAGTAATGAAACTCAAAAAGGTTCACCAATAGTAAAGGAATAAATAAATTTTTCTCAGGAATTAGGTATTGAGAGCGAAATATCGAACATATGTTGCCAGCACTGGCTGCTAAACAAAAAAAACAAAAAGCAAAGAAGGTGGGACAAAAAAAATTTAAATCTAGGTGGCTTAATCCCCAGGGACATTTTGAACTCGAAGCAAACACAGTGTAATGAATTGAAACCCATCATGGCTTTAACTCGGGACAAAAAGGGGAAACAGAGGGTTTTATTCTTGCGCCCAAAATCAATTGTTTCCCAAAAACTATCAGCTAACTTTCCCAAAAGGGAAAACCGACTCAAAGAAAGGGTTTGAAAAATTGTCCCCTTTGTACTAGTTGCTCAATTTAAACCGATGAGTACAAAATCGACATGACAGAGGGGGCAAGTACCTCCTGGAAGACTAAAACACTTTTCTATGGGAAACAGGATAAATGTACAAACCCCCATCCAGCCGTTACAAAACAAAGATGCTCAATCTTGGGGAACTTTCCAATTCACACAATCGCACTATACGGGAAAATCGTCCAGAATCGTCAAAGGACAAAAAAAACAACCTTGCCTTTTTAGATATGAGCATCCCTTCAGACAGAAACGTCCTAACAAAGTGTTCGAAAAATTTCAAGTAAAAGCCTGGAAATAGAGGGGGAAAAAGATGGGGCATTTAAAAACCAAACTTTCCCGTTGTTTTTGGGCTTTTGGGCCCTTAAAAAAAAAAGGTAGGGAAAATTTTCTTGATCAAATACCAAAATCCAAATTAAAGAATCCCCCAAAAAAAAACTTAAAAGCACAGCACATATTCTCAGAAGCCCTTTTCAATCTGAAGTTTCTTTGTGTGCGTGAATTTGATTTGACCGATGTTTTGATTTGTGGTTGTTTTTTCTATTTTGCATTTTTCGTTGATGTTCCATTGCCCTCAAAATTCAATCACCCTAGTCCTGGTAGTGCCGGTGTTTGATTTTTAAATTTGCAGATCTAAGGGAAACTTTCCCTATAAAATAAAAATAATAATAATAATAAAATAATAAAAATGTAATAACAATAATTGTAACCAACCACACATACACACACACACACACACACACACACACACACCACCACACACACATACTATATATATCATTTTTATATATGCATATATTATAGTGCATATATATACATATATATGTTATAATTATTAATATATATATTAAAAATATATATATATATATTATATTATATATATAAAATTTTATTTATATTATATATATAATTATATACAATATATATCAAAATTCTTTATTAATATTATAATTAATTTAATATATATATAATATATATTATATATATATTTTATTTTTATTGTTGTGTGTGTTTGTATCCCAAAAGCACACAAAACACCAACACACACCCACACCCACAACACCCACACACACACACACCATACACACACACCACTATACAAAACCCACACACACACACACACACCACACACAAAACCACACACCACAACACGAAAAAGGCTACATCCTTATAAAAGGGTGAACAGAGGGTATTATCTTTTTAAACGGCTAGCTCTTTTTTTTCTGAGAGTTGAAACCACGCAGTATAAAAACACACATTTTTTTTATAGGGGGTTAGGGGCCGCGCGGGGGTCAGGGTCACCCACCGGGAGGGGGGCGGGGCTCCCCTTAGGGGGTGGTATTTTTCACGAATTCCCGGTAAAACAGGTCAGATAAAAATTTTTGACCTCCGCCCTCGCTGGGGGGGGGCGGGTGGTTTTTTATTTGTGACTTTTTGGATCCACTTGGAAAAAGCCCGGGGTCCACTGGTAACCAAAATAGATTTCCACATCCTGTAACAGAAATAGAATTATCCACAATTTTTTTTCCCCGGGCCACCCACTGCGCCTCGCCCTCGAGGCGCCTTCGGGGGTGACCTAACTTGGCTGGTCTTCGTTCTCGTGCGTCGTCCTGGTTCAACTTCGTGGTGCTCGCCCATGTTGTCCTCTCCTCCGGGGCCTTGTGAATCTACTCGTCCTCGATATTCACACCCCTTGAAAGTCCGCACAACCCTCCTTACTTCGATTCGCCCTGACCTCCTCGTGTCCTGGCCCGGGCCAAAAACTCGCGGCGCCCTCGTCCACACGTCCTCCAGATCTCGTCCAGGTCCTTCTCGCGTCCCACGCCTCTACTTCGTCCGGATCTAGGGGCGTCGGGGTAGGGGCGGCTCTCGGGGCGGCTTATACCTCGCTACGAGCTCCGGGAGTTGCCGGATCTGCAGGCGTCCGCCAGGGCGTCCCCTAGACAGCATTCTGGGGCGACTGGTACCTGGGGCAAAGGTGCTGGTTCGCTGGATCTAGGGGGGAGTCCGGCAGCACCCCGTCCACTACAATGGGACGGCGAACACCTTTTCTGACAAAATCTCGTCCGCGGGCCTAGGGCGATTTTTTCGATGACGTCCTTCCAGGGCATCCAAAGGTGCCCGGGAACTTAGCGGTTCTCCTTGGGTCGCGTGGGGCCCCGACTAAAATATTATTGGGGGGGGGCCGATCAACCGAAAGGGCCGAGTAAGGAAAAAAAAAAGGCAACAGGAAGTTTGGTGGTATTACCCTACCTTTTTATTCATAACTTTTTAGGTTTTTTTAATGTTGGTTTTTAAAATTTATTTTCGTCTTTTTTTTTATTTTGTTTTATTTTTACAAAGGTAAAGAAGAAAATGAAGGGGGAATGTCAGTAGCGTCCGATAGACCTATTTGAACTACCAACCATCTCTGATAGATATAGAATAGTAAGGAACGACATCGGCGATCCGCAAAGATCTTTTTGAACCATAGTCGTCACACAGATAAAAAAGATGAAACTTGTCTTTAAGTACGACCACTCGTCCGACGGACAAAAATTGCGGCTAAGAGATACATAAAAAATTTTACACCGGCACTAAGCAGAAACCAGCCTTATTAATAAAAAAGGGTCAGTGTCTTTTTCCTGCGTGTGTGAGTGGGTGAAGGTGGGTGTGTATGCGTGTGTGGTGACAGCTACTTTAAATTAGGGGGAAATCGAGTGACCCACACAAAAATAAATCAAAAACACAATATTCTTCCTGTCACAAAACTGAAGAAAATTAGAATGCTAGCTATTTAAATTTTTTTCAACTACCCTTTTAATTCAAATATAATGATATGCGACAGAAAGTACGCATGAATGAATGGTGACTAAAAAAAATATTCGCCAATTTTTTTATAAGAAATTTTCCGGGGTCAAAATAACTGCCGAGGTACATGTCTGCTTTGCACGTCAATTTCAATAAACTCAATAACGGGGGGCCCAAATCCCCAAAAGCCTATATGCTGAACACTCGACCAGAATAAAATATCCTCTCTCTTTCTGCTATTTTAAATGGCGCTCGCAAAACCCCCGAAGGATTATAAATTTTAAAACAATCACACAAACGCGGGGGGTACCCAAAACATGAAAGCGCTTCAAGAGGGTAAAAAGGGTTGATTAAAAACGAATAATGTTCTAGCTTAAACCCTATCCTCATTAATTAACGGACGTAACCGGGGCACACCGATCAAAGGGGCCAACAAACGAAAAAATTCGTGTATTGCACCTACTCTCAACGCGGGCGCAGATCTTTTAGGTTTTTTACGAAACCCCCGGGGCAATATCGGGCAATTCTGTGCACTTGATATGAGGAAACCTACGCTATATTCAAACTAATGAATTTTAATGAATTCCGTTACATACTTCGTTCAAAGCGCCGTAAATTTCCCACCAAAAGAAATGAAAAAATGATTTTTTTTGCTTCCAAATTAAGGGAACCAAGTGGTCATCTGCCCTACCCACGCCGCCCCGAGGGGAAAAGAGAAAGGTCAGTAAAACCTTTTTCTAATCAAAGTGACCGAAAAAAAAGAAAGGGAAGGTCAGGTCGGGCGCGAGGGTTGGGAAACGAGATAAAATGAAATGTTTCTTATAAATAAAATCCAAACGCGTTAATTCGTTGCAGATGAACAATATAAATCTCAAAAAAACAGAAAAAATAATTAATTTTTTAACAAACACGATATATTTTTTTTTTGATCACATACCGATCGCAGGGAAAATGCGATCTGAGGGGGAAGAATATTGGAAAACGTGCCTTTCTGTCCTTAGCCCCTATTAACCCCAAAAAAAAAACGGCTTAACACATGTATGGAAAGAGGGAAAAAAATAAAAAGGGGCCCAAACGTGTATTTACGTGTTGTTTTTTTTTTTTAGCCATTCTTAAAGCGGTCGAGGGGGATTTTCTTCGGGGTGGGGGTTTCCGTTTGATGCAAAAGGATGCAACGCCCTCGCTGCCCCCAAACTGAAAAAAGGCTATCATCCTTAGTACAAGGTGACGGGGGGTAGTTATACGGTTAAGGGCTAGAATCTTTTTTCTGAGAGTTGACACCACGCAGTAAAGAACCGACTGTTTTTTTATACGGGTTATCGGGCCGCGGGGAGGTCAGGGCACCCCCTTGGAGGGAGGCGAGGGCTGACCTTAGCGCGGGGGTAGCTTAGCCAAACTCCCGGGGTCAAACGAGGTCAGATATAAATGGACCTCCCCCTCGCTGAGCGGGGGGTTTTTTTTGGGGAAATTTGGATCCACGGGAAAACAGCCACTGGCCCCCTGGTAACCAAAATAAAATTATCCACATCCTGTAACAAAATAGAATTATCCAATATTATAACCACACACACACACACACACAAACAAAACCCCCACACACACACACACCCCACAGCACACACCACACATAACACACCACACACAC
>NW_023661331.1:10000-17754 GCF_015228065.2 Penaeus monodon
TTGTGTGGGGTTTATGTGTGGTTGTGTGTGTGTGTGGGGTGTATATAATTTTAATATATATATTATATATATATTATATATATTATTATAATATTATATATATACGTGTATACTCACCCACACCACCACACACCACACACCAACACACACAAATATAAAATTTTAAAATATTTTATATATATATTAATATATTATATTTATTAATAATGTATATATGTATGTATATATGTTATCTATTCTATACTGTATTATTTTATTTATCTTCTATCTACTATCTGCTATCTATCTATTTTGTGGTGTGTGTGTATGTGTGTGTATGTTGTGTGTGTGTGTGTGTGTTTTGTGTGTGTAGGGTGTGTGTGTGTGTGTGTGTGTGTGTTTTTTTTTTGTGTGTGTGTTGGTAGTGTGTGTGTGTGGGGGGGGTGTGTGTTTTTGTTTTTTTGTGTGTGTGGTTGTGGTGTGTGTGGGTGGGGTGGGGTTGTTTTTTGTTTTTTTGGGGTGGGTGTTTTTTCCCTCTCATTATATCTGAATTCTCTTTTAAATATTTTCGTTTTTTTTTCCCGATTTTTTTTTTTTTATTATCGCATAATGTTTTTTACTCTTTTTTCTATATTTTGACCGAATGTATTTTGTATCCATATTTTTCACGATTTTTGGTACAAGCAAAACATAAACCCAAGTGGAGTTTCCCGATTCCACCCCTAGATAAAGTACTTCTGAGGCCGGTGAAACTGGCCAGTAGGGGGTCGTGCCTTCTGTAAAATTATTATTTGATTAGCTGCAGTCTGTACCCCCGTCTCATACTGCCAACCCCCGGGAACTGGGGCCGGAAACACATGTTTTCACACTCATTCGCCAGAGATTTGGGAAACTGATTTTTTTGTTTTTTTTTTAAATTCTTTTTCATCAGTTAAAAAATATGCAAAAAAATCTATGCCCCTGAAAAATGCTAACACTTTTTCCTAAATTACATTTTACAAGTGTTTAGTTGTTGCAGAGGGGAGGGGGCCCCAGAAGAGGAATTCAAGACCAAAGAAAAAGTGGTCTGCGAAAATGAGCAGTCAGGACTGAACATTTGATATGACCTTGATTGTTTTATAATATTTTAAACCTTTTTTTTTTATTTTCCAAGCGGTGGGAGGACTATGTCCCCTAAACAGCTACAGCAAAAAAAATCTATTTAAAAAAAAAAAATTTTTCTAGTAGAAAGAGACAAACATTTTCGCTGAAGCCCCCCTTTTTCCATAGTTTGAATCAAAAAGGTCCTATTTTTTTCATTTCATAGAAATCTATTTACTCTTTAAAATCTACCCCCCTTCTGCATGATAATGCCAAAAATGGGAGCTGAAAATTAAGTTTCTAAAGATTTTCCCAATTTGAAAGAAAGAAAAAAGTAAACACGGATTACATTCTCCCAAATGTCAAACAAGTTTTGGGAGGGTTTATTGAATTGATCTTATTTGAGGCATTTTTGGAAACTTTGATCTTACATCATAAAAATTGTTTTTTGTTTTCTGTAAAATTAGGGTTATAAAACCTATTTGATAAATTTCTTCTTTTTTTGTTCAACATTTAAAAAGCTCAGTCTGATTTTCCGTCCTTGCAATGTAACAGAATCTGGCATAGTTTAAGTATATCTGTAAAAAAATGAAAAGTGTTTATCCACAATGGATCTGAAAAAAAATATATAAAAATTTTCCCTTTTCTAATCTTGTATCATTTCTTTTACTGCCTTTTGCGGTGGCAAAGAGGACATACGGGAAATTATATCTATTTTAATTATGAAAACTGATACCACTGCAATTTAAAAAATATGTTGAAAAAAACATGCGATTTATAAATATTTTTGTGTGTGGTGTTTGTGTGTGTGTGTGTGTGTTTATTTTGGGGTTTGTTGTGTTGTGTGTTGTGTGGGGGTGTGTGGGGTGTTATGTGTGTGTGTGTGTGTGTGTGTGTGTGTTGTTGTGTGTGTGGGTGTTGTGTGTGTGTGTGTAAATGTGGATATTCTATTTCTTTTAAAGGGATGTGGAAAATTTCTTTTCGGTTCCAGGGGAAACCACGGGGCTGTTTTCACGGGGATCCAAATGCACAATAAGAACACCCGCTCAGCGAGGGCGGAGGTCACATTTTATATCTGATCGTTTGACCGGAGTTCGTGCAAAACTACCACCGGCTAAGGTCAGCCCTCCCCTCCTCCAGGTGGGCTGACCGTGACCTCCCCCGGGGCCCCGAAAACCCTATAACTAAACATTTCGTGTTCTTTACTGCGGGGTGTCAACTCTCAAAAAAAGATTCTAGCCGTTAAAAAGTAAACTACCCTCGTTCACCATTGTACAAAGGGATGATACCTTTTCAGTCTGGGGGGCAGCGGGGCCGTGCATCCTTTTGGCATGCACACGGACACACCACCCCCGAAGAAAATCCCCTCGCCCTTTCAAGACATGGGTAAGAAAAAAACAACACGTAAATCCGTTTTGGGGCCCCCCTTTTTATTTTTTTTCCCCTTTTTCCCCATACATGTGTTAAGCCGTTTTTTTTTTGTTGGTTTTAAAAAAGGTCTAAGGGAAGCAAATGGGAGTTCTCCACTATTCTTCCCCTCAATCGCTTTTTCCTCGATCGAGTATGTGATCAAAAAACTGAATATCGTTCGTTTGTTAAGTTTAATTATTTTTCTCGTTTTTTTGAGATTTTATTGTTTTTTATCTGCAACGAATTTAACCGTTCGTGATTTTTTCTTTTCACGAAATCTTTTATTTTATCTCGTTCCTAACCCTCGGCCCGACCTGACCTCCCTTTTCTTTCTTTTGCGGCACTTTGGATTTTGAAAAAGGGTTTAACCCGACCTTTCTTTTTCCCGGGCGGTGGGGGGGCGTGGGGGGGTCAGATGACCACTTGGTTCCCTCTAAATTTTGGGAAACAAACATATCATTTTTACTTGCTTTTTGTGACACGTTCTATCGCGCTGAACGAAATATGTAAGGAAATTCATTAAAAATTTATTAGTTTGAATAACAGGATCTTCCCTCATATTGTGCACAGAAATTTCCCCATTTGCCCCCGGGGTTGCGTAAAAACCCTAATAGATCTGCGCCCGTCTTCGAGAGTAGGTGCAAAACACCGAATTTATTCGTTTTTTTCGGCTCCCCTTTTAGTCGGTGTGACCCCCCGGTTTCGTCCGTTAAATTTTGTAGGGCTAGGGGTTTTAAACTAGAATCATTATTCGCTTATTAAACCACCTTTCTCACCCCCTTGAATCCTTGCATGTTTTTGGGGACCCCCCAAGCGTTTTTGTGTTCGTGAAAATTTATATCCTTCGGGGAATTTTTTCGAGCCCCATTACAGATACGCAAAGAGAGCAGGTTTATATTCCCGGCTCGAGTCGCTTCAGTCTTACGGGATTTGGTATAGGATCCCCCCCTTATTGAGTTTTATTGAAGTCTGACTGCAAAAACAGACATGTACCTCGCAGTTATATTTCTGACCCCGAGAAAATTTGCTTGATAAAAAAAATTTCGAATATTTTTTCATGTCACCATTCATTCATGCTCTTTCGTCGCATATCTTATATTTGAATTCAATTTGGTAGTTGAAATAATCTTAAATAGCTACATTGCTAATTTTCTTCAGTTTTGTGACAGTGAAAGCAATATTTGTGTTTTGTGATTCTTCTCTTGTGAGGTCCTCGACTTCCCCCTAAATTTCGCTAGCTGTCACTCACCACGCATACACACCACCTTCACCTCACTCACCACGCAGGCAAAGACCTGACCCTTTTTCATTAATAAGGCTGGGTTGCGTCTTAGTGCCGGTGTAAAGTTTTTATGTATCTCTTTTGCCCAAAATTTTTTCCGTCGTGCGAGTGGTTCGTACTTTAAAATACAAATTCTCTATTTCTTATCTGTGTGCGACTATGGTTCAAATAATCTTTGCGGGTCGCCATGTCGTTCCCTTACTATTCTCATATCATCAAGATGGTTGGTAGTTCAAAAAGGGCATGCGCCCCTACTGACTCTCCCTCTTCTATTTTCTTCTTTACCTTTTTTAAAAATAAAAAAAAATAAAAAAAAAAGACAAAAAAAGTTAAAAACCAACATTTAAAAAACCTAAATTGTTATGAAAAACCGGCTATGGAACTACCACCCAATCTTCTCTGTTGCCTTTTTTTTTCTCTTTCTCTGGCCCCTTTCGTGATGATCTGGCTCCCCGATTATATATTGCGTCGGACCGACGCGGCCCGAAAGGGGAAACCCGCTACAGTTCCGGTCACCCCTTGGATCCCTGGGAATGACGTCCTCGAAAATCGCCAAGGCCCGCGGACCGAGATTTTCGTCAGAAAAGGTGTTACGCCCCCCATTGTAGTGGACGGCGTTGCCTGCCGGGCTCCCCGTAGATCCAGCGAACCCGCACCTTTGCCCCCAGGGACCCGCCCCGAAAGCTGTGTAGGGGACGCCTGGGGGACGCCTGCGATCCGGTCAACTCCCGAGCTCGTAGCGCAGGTATAAGCCCCCGGATGCGCCCCTACCCCCACGCCCCTAGATCCGGGCGAAAATTTCGAGGGGTTGGACGCAGAAGGACCCGGACGAGATCTGTGAGGACTTTTTGGGCAGGGCGCCGCCGATTTGGGCCCGGGGGAGGACTCGAGGAGGCAGGCAATCCGAATCAAAGGGGGAAATTGTGCGAGCTTTTAAGGACGTTTTAAAATCGGACGATAGATTACACCAAAGGGCCGGGGGATGAGGAAACATGGACGACAGCCCCGAAGTTGAACCAGGACGACGCCGAGAACAGACACCAGCCCAAATTTTGGGCACCCTTGAAGGCCCTCGGGCGAGGCGCGAGTAGGTGGGCCCGGGAATATAATATTGGATAATTTTATTTTTTACAGGGTGTGGAAATTCTATTTCGGTTACCCTGGACCACGTGGGTGTTTCCACGTGGATCCAAATGTCCCAAAAAAAACCCCCGCTCAGCGAGGGGGGAGGTCACATTTTATATCTGACCTCGTTTGACCGGGGGAAATTTGTGCTAACTACCACCGCGAGGTCAGCCCTCGCCTCCCTCCAGGGGGGCTGACGTGACCTCCGCGCGCCCGATAACCCTATAACTAAACATTCGTGTTCTTTCTGCGTGGGGTCAATCTCGAAATAAAGAGTCTAGCCGTTAACATAAACTACCCCCTGTTCCCTTGTACTAAGGTGATACCTTTTACGTGTGGTGCGGTTGTGTGTGTGTGTTGTGTGTGTTTGTGTGTTGTGTATTGTTGGGGTGTGTGTAGGTGTGTGTTGTGTGTGTTGTGTGTGTGTGTGTTGTGTGTGGTGTGTTGTGTGCTTGTGCATACCTACACACACCACAATATATATATATAATATATATATATATATATAATATATAATAAATATAAAATATTTTAAAATTTTATATATATAATATTATTGATTTTTTTATTTTAAATTAATATTATATAAAAAATAATATTATAATATAATTATTATATATATATTATATATATATAAATTTATATTGATATATATTGATATAAAAAATATTTGCAAATTAAAATATTTATAATTTATATATATATATTAATATAATATATATATATATATATATATATATTAATACATTATATGTATTATAGCACATATATTATGCACTATTATACATGTAATTTTAATATGTATGTTGTGTGTGTGGGGTGTGTGTGTGTGTGTGTGTGTTGTTGTATGTGTGTTGTGTGTTTCCATTTTTGTTTTATCATTATTATTTTATTTTTATTATTATTATTATTATTTTAACAAAAGTTTCCTTTTAATCTGCTAAAAAAATAAACACCGATCCTACCAGCGACCTGGGGTGATTGAAGTTTGGGCAATAAACATAAACGAAACATGCAAAAATCAAAAAACCAAAAATCAAACCCCGGTCAAATCAATTCACCACACAAAGAACACTTCAGTTTGTAAGGCTTTTTCGGGAAATATGTCTGTGCTGTTTAAGACTTTTTTTTGGACTTCTTCAAATTTTGGTTTCCGGGTATTTACAAGAAACTTATCCGTACCTTTTTTTTAAGGCCAAGAGCTCAAAAACAACGGGCAAATTTGGTTTTTAATCCCATCTTTTCCCCTCTATTTCCGGTCTTTATACTTTGAAATCTTCTCAAACATTTTTGTTAGGACTTTTCTGTCTAAAGGGATGCTCATATCTATAAACAGAAGTTTTTTGTTTATTTTGTCCTTGTGAGATATCGGGACAAATTTGCCAGTATAGTGCGATCGGGTGAAGGGGAAAGTCCACAAGATTGTAGCATCTTTGCTTTCAGAAACGGGCTCTGGAGGGTTTTTTTAATTTACTGTGTTCCGATAGAAAAGGGTTTGCAGATTTCCAGTCAGGTATTTGCCCACTCTGTCATTCGATTTTTTGTACTCATTCGGGGTTAATATTTAGCAACTAGATACAAGGTATCAATTGTCTCAAACCTTCTTTGATCGGGGCCATTGTGCAAGATGTTTTTCTTGATAGTTTTCTGGGAAACAAACTTTGATCTTGGGCTGCAAGAATAAAACCCTCTGTTTCCCCTTTTAGTCCAACTTATAAGCCACTGATGGGTTGCAATTTTATCTCATCAGGGTTTGCTTCGAGTTGCAAAATGTCCGTGGAGGTTTAACCCCAGATTCAATTTTTCTTTTCCACCTTTTTGCTTTTTTTTTTTTTATGTTTTAGCAGCCTGCTGGCAAAATATGTTTTGATATTTTGCTCTCAAAACCTAATTCCTGAAAAATTTATTTTATTCCCTTTTCATTTAGTGTAACCTTTTAGAGTTTTTTATTACTCAATTGAAACATCCATCGCTGGTTAATCTAATTTGCAAGAGACCAAAGTTTTGTTTTGTACATAAATTTCCAAATGCTCATCCCCCTCCCTTTACTTCAGGGACGTAAAAGACGGTCTACGTTGATTTTGGTGAACTTCTGTTGCATGCAATTGCTTTTCCCAATTTTTGGGGTCAATTTGTTTGAGTTCATGTAAGTTCCGTCTATCACGTTAAAACTATATTTAACCACGGTTTGCAAAGTGTTTATTGCTGTTAGTTTGTTTTTTTGAGTTTAATTGTTTTCAAATTGACCTTACTCTTCGGATGCATTTTGTATTTATTTTTTTCTTCATCTATATTGTTGTATCCCTTTCCCTTTGTTTATTCCTAGATATTTATAGGGTTTTTTTATTATTATTTTTATTATGATTTTGATATGAGATGATGATGATGAATGATTATTTTATTATTATTATTTTTATTTTTTATTATATCTTTCATAATTTTATTGCTTTTTTTTTAACATTGTTTTATTGATTTAATATTATTATAAATTTTATTATTAGTAGTAGATTTTTAATACTGTTGTTAATATTTTTATTTTTATCATTATATCATTATCATCATCATCATCACATCATCATCATCATCATCATCATCTATCATCATCATCTCATCATCATCATCATCATCATATTATTATTATTATTATTGTTTTTATTATTATTATTATTATCATTACCATTATTATTTTTATTGCTTTTGTTAACATTTAAATTTTTATTAATATTTTTATAAAGTTTTTTATTATCAGTATTTTCTTAATATTTTTTATTATTACATTATTATTATTATTATTATTATTTTATTATTTTTATTTTTATTATTATTTTTATTTTTATCCTATTGTTATTTTATTATTATAGTTTTATTATTATTACAT
>NW_023661332.1:0-17754 GCF_015228065.2 Penaeus monodon
AAAATGGATATAAAAAAATGAAAGAAAGGGGAAATAGAAAACGAGAAAAATTATGGATCCCTTTTTTGGGGGACTTATCTCGAGCGGTGACATGCAGAACCTTTTTTCCCCTTTTTCCCGGGTAACATGAGGCTGTGCAGATTTTTTTATATTGTTCCTATCTTTTTTTTTATTCTACAAGAGGGCAGTGTCCATTTTTCCTATTCAGTGCGTCACTCTCGGAATTTTTACCAGTCAAAATATAACACTAATGTTATTCAAAAAAGGGGAAATGAGGGTATATAGATATTGCCCTTGTATATTTTATTTTTAGATGTTTGATAGGACGAAGCCAAAAAAAAAAAAAAAAAAAAAAAAAAAAAAAAGCTGATGCAAAACACCAGAAAACTAAATTCCAAGTTATCGTGTGCGCAGCGGGCCCTTTTTCAATAAAAAATTTATCTTCACCCAGCATCTGACAAAACTTTCCCGAATGCTTGCCCAGATCAGAAAGGAAGGTTTGTGTTATTTTTTTTAAATTTGGTTTTACTTATTGTATTAAACTGTTAAACCTGTTTTTTAAAAATATTCATCCTCTATAAAACATCTTTGGTTACACGATTTGCATCGGAGTACTTCAGGGGGGGCGGGGGTTTTCTATCCTGTGCTGTATAATCAAAAAATTTGATATATAAAGCATACTATTCTTTTGTCCTCCATTTTATTCCGTGTTTGTCAGCATATTTTCAGTGAAGCCCGGAAAAGATTCCAAAGATACTGTTATGCCAAACTTTGTCAAATCCGGTTCCGTAGTTCTCAAAAGGATCTGAATTATTTTTTAGTCGAGATTGGGCAATTGCTTGGTGTTTTTTGTAGTTGGATTAGTCTTTTGGGAACCGATTGTCTTGTGTGTGTTCGACAAGGAAATAGGGCGAGGTGCGCTTTTTTTCATTGACAACGTGACCCACAACTGTAAGAAAAGAAGGATACCGTGGAAACAGCAGAAAACGATTGACATACGCAGTCCCAGTTTGCAAAAAACAAAAAAGGAAATTTAAAATTATTTTTGACGAGGCTTCGCCAAAAAAAACCAGTCCATTAACTCGCCCCCGGTCATCAGCATATCGACCCGGTATGATGGCTAATACCCCAAAGGGAAAACATCGGGTGGGCGGACCGCGCGTTCCTTTGACTTTTCCCATTATTTGCCATGTAATTCGAAAGGGGGGTCGAAGTGAACCCGAAAGGGTTAAAGAGCAGACAGTAAAAGGACAGTGGATGCCTTCTTTCTCCTGTCAAGAATAGACGAGGAAAGGCACTAAAAAAACAGGGGCCCAAAAATGCCCCCGCCTGGAAAATTTACGCAATTGGTTGATTTTTGGACATCAATACAAAAAATGATAAAACATGTTTAGTTTTTTGATCCTTTTATTGAGAGGGGTAATTTTTTTTACAAAAGACTTTAATATATTGAAAAAAATATAATGGGGAATTCACAGAAGGTATCGAGCATACTTTGGTTTAGCTAGATAAAATGTAGTTCTAGTTTTAGATCCTTTGATTGAGATGACTAAAAGGGTTTACTTTAAAAAACTGAATGAACAATTATCAAAACACAAGTTAATTATGCGCAAATTGACTGAGAAAGTAAATCGGTAAACGTTTTAACATCCCGAGTGGAAAAATTTCCCTCATGGACAGAACGAAAGTAGTCACTGATTCTAAAAACCCCTACGTCTGCAAAAAATCTTGGGACTCCACAACGCGCAAAACCAAACCCGGGGTTTTGGGACCCTACATATGAAGGGAAACAACGAGGGTTCGGGACCCTTTTTGATATTTACAAGCAGGAAATATCGACCCCTTTGTTCAGTTTAAGGTAACAAAAACCTACGGGAATTAAAAAATTCCTTTCAGAAAGAACCTAAACAGTTCTAAAAAGCATTAACAATAACACCTAAATGTTTTGATTCGGGAAAAAATCTATATCAGGCAAACAGACTAGGAACCCCCAGGCTTAGTTGTTTTCCTGAAGTAGATTTTTTTTCCCCGAACTCAGAATAGGTGTTTTTTGTTAAGGGTTTGTAGTAACTGTTTAGTGTTCTTTTTCTGAAAGTTTTTTTAATTCCCGTGGGTTTTTTTGTTACCCTAAATAAACAAGGGCTGATTTTTGGCCTGTTTGAAAAATACAAAAGGCTCCTGAACTCGCCGTTCGTTCCTTCATAGTGTGGGGTCCCCAAACCCGGTTAGGTTTTGCGCGTTGGAGCGGGCCCCTAAGATTTTTTTGGGACAGAGTAGGTGTTTAGTAACATGACACTTTCGTTTTGCCCGGAGGAATTTAAAACCCTCGGTAGTGTGTAACGTATCCCATCATAGATCGTTTTTTAATTGGTTTCCCCAAAAGGTAAGAAGGGATAGAACATTTTAAACTTTTTTTTTGTTGTTTGACTATGAAAACACGTAAAAAGTGGTCACTGATTAGCTCTGTTGCAAGATGTTCGACTTTTATGCCAAGATCCTTCATTTTAGAAATCTAGCCTCCCCCCCCCAAAGCGATTTTCCCTGTCATCTTAGGTCAAGATTTTTCACAAGTCGAACAGTATTGGAGAAATTGGAATCCAGACCCCCACGCCCTCTTCGGTCATGCGACTTCCTCCTTTACATGATGAACTTTACCCGTGCCCATTCCGTGAGATGATGTAACATCCCCCTTTGAATTAATTGCCCTTTTTTGGGTGGAATATTTTTCCACTATTTTTTGGGGTCAATCTGGGGGAAACCCTTTGTATCTTTCAGATTTCCAAAAGAACTGAAACAAACCCCCAAGAAGACATGACGATAACCCTGCGCCCCCTCAAGACATCTGCAGAACTTTACAAAGCTAAAATGTCCCAACAAGAAAAATCCAAAGGGAAAAAAATTAAACATTGATGTGCACCTTACATGTCTCCCAAAAAAAAAAAAAAAAAAAAAAAAAAAAAAATTAGGGGAGTTAGCAGGTAACCCTTGTAACGGAATTGTTTCTGGTTGGAGTTTTTTTTCTTCCCGGTGTTTTTCGACACAAATTCTTTCAAAACGGTGGGCGATCGGAAATTGCGCGAAACTTGTGAAACAGAGCGCAATTTCACATTCAATTATATGGTCCATACCATAAGACAAGAACATAAATCTGGGGTGCCCTTTTTGCTGGGGTTGCACATATTGAGAATTTTCTCAAAAGGGAAAATTTGTAGATTAAGAATACTAAAAGGGCCCTGAAAACTGTACCAAAAATATATCAGATTGAGATAGAAAGCCCACCAATGGGTAGCGCCGAATTTTAAACAGACAATGTACGATTTATTGCCAAAATACGTTTGGGTAAGAAGGTACTAGCATCTGCATGATGCTAGAAGGCAACAAATTAGATGTGGTAAATGTTACAGAGAGCGACGCCCCCTCTCAAGCTTTTCCAAATGGATTTTTTATTTTTTCCTCCCCCCAACGATCTTGGGGGACGGGGGAATGGGGGGTTAAAGGGGGGGGGGGGGGAAAAAATAGCACTGGGTGTCAACAGGAAGCTGCAGAACGAAGAAAGTTTTTTATGAAACTTTTAAAAAGTCGTTTTTTTCAAAAACCCGAGCCAAACATTGCCCCGACGAACGATGTAACAACCCAAAAAAAACGGTAAAACCGGGCATTGAAACTAGGAAAAACGCCCCAAATTTTCGAAAAAAAAAAACTACGGGAAAAAAACCCGTCGCTCGGTAAAAACCAAGGGGTTTTCACAATCCACACCCCCTGTGGTAATGTAAAATGGTCCAACAAAAACCCCCAAACCAACCCTTTAAACCCCCTGTGGGATTTATACACTACGAATATATTTTCCTTAGCCGGGGGGGCTTCCCCATGGACCCCCCGTGGTAAAATTACCCCAGCCAGGGGGCTATGCCCCCGGGCCCCCCCAGGGTAAAAAAAATACCTTTATATCACGATACACCGAACGTTTTCGGTTCCGTTTGGGCCCCAATTGCGGGTTTTTAATCACTTTTTTTTCCATTTGGGGGACTTGATGGGTTCAAAGTCAGGGTTTTGATAGGGGCTAATGTTATTTGTCTTGTAATCACAAAGGCTTTTAAAAAAACCTGGAAACGACGCGCGGGAAATAAAACATTTCCCCACCCGGGGTTTTCCCATTAATGTCATTTGCCTGCAAATCTCCCGGTGGAAAAGCGCGGCGACAAGTATTTATAAAATATTTATAATTTCCAAAACCGTAAAAATGTATTTAAAAATTTAAAAAAATCCCTTAAATATATAAATTGGAAAAAAAAGGCCCCTGGATTTACAAAATAAACTTCTTCAAGCGGTAGCAATACAAGATATTTCATATCGCATTAATGAGTTCGCGTCACATTTTTTTTGGTCCTCGCAAGGTAAAAATGGATGGGGACTTACCTCAGAGCGGGTTCTCAGGGGGCCATTTGTGTCATTTCCCCGGGTAATATAAGGCCCCTGCAGATTTACCTATATTGCTTCCAAAAACAAGGAACGCTTTAAAAATATATATCGAATCCATGTTACAGCCCTTTAGACCACCCAACACGAGTATAAAGAACTGAATATTATTTCATAATACATGAAGATATACTCGACTAATCCCGGTTCCGTGTAAAAAAGCCCTAAAAAAAAAAACTCAAAGTAAAACTCTTGTATGGTGTATGATTTGTTTTTTTTACCTTTTACATTACATATTAGAAAGCTGTACCCGTCGAATATATCAAACCAATCACGATTTCCCAGAGCAGATAGCGGATGGTAATCATCTTTAAAACCCACTACGGGATTTCACATAATCCAAAACCCGTGATAATCTTACAAAAGTCCTAACCAATAACCAATCGCCTTAACATGGGATTTATACATACGTTTTATGTCCCCCAGCCCGGGGGCCCGCTCCCTGGGCTGCGTTTTTGGCAAGGGGATACACCCCTGGACCCCTGTGGGTTTTAAAAAAAAACAAGACTTCCCCAAAAAGACAAACAAAAATTTAATTCCCCTACTAGCCCGTATTGTTTAAAAAAGACCCCCAATCGAACAACACTTAAAAATGGTTTTGTTACCGAAGCACCCGCACCCTCTAGAGACGAAATCCCCAAAACAGTATCTTTCAACCCCAAAAATCCCAAACCTGCCTACCCTACCTTATTTATTCCCCAACAGGGGGAACCCCCCCTGTAAACCTCTTATTATTACTTCTGCCCAAATTAAAAAAAACAGACCTTTAAAAACTGATTGTGCGAGGGGATATGCAGGGTTATTTTCGTCATTCGTGGTAATACGGGCTGGGGCAGAAAAACTGTGTATTACCCCATTCTTTTTTCTAAAATGGGAGGCCCATTTTCCCCCATCTTGGTCGCTCCGGAATATTACCCATAAAAGAATATAATACGTAGGGTTATCACCTTAGTTAATTTCAAAATTTTATTTTGGGAGCTTTTAATTTCAATTTTATGTTTTAAAAAGGACTCGACCGGGAAAAGTGTAGAAGTTTTCGGGTTTTTTTCCATAGAAAAACCCCCTTTTTAAATCCCCAAATGAAGGAGTTCCTGTCCAATAGCGGGTATTTACGTGCTTTAAAAATTTGGAGAATGTAATCACCCAAAAATTGCCATTCCTGGGCCGACAAAAGGGTTATAAATCACTAGGTTTATGACGCAAAAATAAACTCGTAACGGGGGAGGGGAAGAAGAAGGAAAAAAAAAATGTCAAAACGGGATTGGTCTTCGTTCGAAATTTAAATCCAAACTAGCAATCGCAGATTTCAATAGGATCCCCATGAAAAGAGTGGGATTTTTAACAAGAAACTTCCTCCAAAATTAAACATCGCACAAAATACGAATGCGGTTAAAAATACATCGGTAAGATGTAGAAAAAAAAAAATATATATATAGCTTTACACAGCAAAAATGCCACCAGTAAGACTTCAGGGCTGCCGTGTCGGAGGTACCCCCAAATCCCGAAAAAGGGGGATGTTTTGCAGGCCACGGGCCCAAAACCTTCACCGACTAAAGTTACCTGTACAGAATGTGATCAAACCCCCGGGTATGCTCTTTCCCTCGTCGCCTCGGTTGAAAAGGTTGACGATAACCCGCAATTGCTAGTTACACGAGGGGGGCAAAAGTTGGGTTTTTCTTGACGGTCGTAAAATCTTCTCCGCATTCCTTTTTTTTCCTTGGGTTTTTTTGTTTAGTTTTCCCCTTTTCTTCGTTTTTTTTTTTTCTTTTCTTTTAATAGGTTTATTTCTTTTATTCCCAAAATCATAGGCAGGTGTGAATTTATTTAATTCGTTTTTTATTTATGGGCATAAAAACACACACACGCACGCGCGCACGCACGCACGCGCGCCGCACGCACGGGCACGCACGCACCCCCAACACACAAAACAACAACACACAAACCCCCCCCCCACACCACACACACACACACCACACACCCCACCACACGCAACGAGCACACGCACACGACACCACACGCAGCACGCGCGCAACTATTTAGGGTATATATTGGATTATGTTGAAAATGGGGTGAAAAAAAACCCCCGTTTTCATCCGTTTCATTACGAAGTTTTATTAATTCTTATTTTATTTTTAGATTTTTTTAGTTTTATGTCATATTTCGGTGTTTGAATGCGTTAATTTTTTTAAATTTCTTTTTTTCCCCATTACTTTTTCTATTTTAAAAGGGGGCAGTAAAATCATGGGTTTTTTTTTTTTTGGGGACATTTTAGAGTAAAAATTTGAGTTTGCCCCCATGAAGGTTATAAATTATATATAATATTTATATATATATATAATATATATATATATTATAAGTAGATGTAGTATTAGTATGTAGTATGTGATGTGTATGTATATGTATATGTATATGTATATGTTAGAATTTTATTGATATGTATATTTTATATTATATATATTAAAATTTAAAAAATATAATTGTGTGTGTGTGTGGGGTTGTGGTGTGGGGTGTGTGTGGGTGGGTGTGTGGTGTGTGGTGTGGTGTGGTGGTGTGCGTGCGTGCGTGCTGCGTGCGTGCGTTTCGTGCGTTCGCGGGGGGGGTGCGTGCGGTGAGTGGGTGTTGTGTGCGCATGAAGAACAAACGAATTTTTTTAAAAAATTCACCCCCCTAGATAGTTTTTTTAAAAAATTAAAATAAATTTTTAAAAGAACAAAACACACACATATCATACCACCTTGTTCCCCTAATAAAAAATAATATATATATATAAATTTTTTTAAAATATTAATAATATATTAAAATTTTAAAAGTAATATGAGTTTTAAAATATAATTAATATATAATATATTATAGATAGATAGAGAAGATAGAAAAAGAAGATAGATAGATGAAAGATAGATATAGAATAGGGATTAAATTTTGTGGGGGGATGTAATATTTTAAAGTATATATATATATATATAAAATTTAAATTTAAATTTTAAGTAAATATATAAAGTTAAAATATAATTTTTATATAATATTTAAAATTTTATAATAAATAATTTATAATATATGTATATATATATAAATATATATATAATATAATATTAATATAAAATTATATATTGTGTGTGGTGGTGGTGTTGGGGTTTTTTTATATATATATATATATTATATATTAATAATATATATTATATATAATATATATATATTAGTAGTATGTATGTAGATGTATGTATGTGTAGTATAGTAAGTATTGTTATGTATTGTATATATTTTATTATTATATAATATATATTTGTGTGTGTGGGTGTGTGTGTGTGTGGGTGTGGGTGTGTGTGTGTGTGTGTGTGTGTGTGTGGTGGGTTGTGGTGGTGTTGCGTGCGTGCGTGCGTGCGTGCGGTGGCCCTGTGTGCGTGGTGAGTGGGGTTTTTGTTGGCATGAATGAACAAAAGAATTTAAAAAATTCACCCTCCTATGATATGTTTTTTTAAAAAAAAAATAAATTATTAAAAAGAACAAATACAAAAACACATATCAGTATCCCCATGTATTCCATATATATAATTATATATATTATATATATATATATATAAAATATAAATATAATATATATTTTTAATTAATATGCATGTATATAATATATATATATTATTATAAATATAAAATATATATATATATTAATATATAGAAGATAATAGATAGATGATGATAGAAGAAATAGTTAGAAGATAGATGAATATGTAATATATATGTGTGGGTAGTTTATGTATATAATGTATATAATATATAATTTTAATATATATTAAATTAATATATATATATATAATTATGGTTATATATAATATAATATATATATATTATATATTTTAATTTTTTATTATATATAATTTTATATATATTATAAAATAAAATATAATATATATATATATTATATAATATATATATTGTGTGTGTGGTGTGTGGTTTTTATATATGTATTATATAATAAAATTTATAATATATATATATAAAATTTATTATTATTATGTGGGGGTGTGTGTGGGGTTGGTGTGGGGGGTGTTTTGTGTGTGTTGTGTGGTGTGTGTTGGTGTGGTTTTGTTGTATGTGTATGTGTATGTGTATGTGTATGTTTTTGGGTTATGTTTTGATGTGTATGTGTATATATATATAAAAATATATATTATATATATAATATAATATAATTTATATAAGAAAAGGGGAGAGAAGGAGGAGAGAGAGAGGAGAGAAAAAGGGAGAGAGAGAGGAGAGAAGAAGGGAAAACCCAAAAAACAAGTAAAAACCAATAAAAAAACCCTTCCCCAATTATTTGCTTTCTGGAAACCAAAGTGGCAAAATTTTTGGTTTTGGGGGGGTTTTTAGGAAGGAAAAAAAAAATTTCCCATCTCCCCATGTTTTCCCCCCTCCCCCTACCCCCTACCCTTTTCCGCCCCCCCCAACCCCCCCCCCCCCCCCCAAAAAAAAATTTTTAGGGCCCAAAAAATTTTTAAACAGAAAATTCAAGATTTTAAGGGGGAAATTTTAACAAGTTTTTTAAAAACGTTGGTTAAAATTTTTTTTTTAAAAAAAAACGGGAAGAATTTAGAGGCCCTTTTAAAAAAAATAAAAAAAATAAATTTTAAAATAAAAAAATAAAAAATAAAAATAAAAAAATAAAAACAAAATTAAGGAGGAAATAGACCCGAAGAAAATATGAGGGAAAAAAACATTTTAAAAGAAAAAGTTTTGAAAATTTTTATTTTGGGTTTTTTAAAAGAACCCCAAAAAATTTAAAAACGTTATAAGTTTAAAGGGGAAAAAAAACAACTGCTAAAACTATATTGGCCTTTTTTGTTAATTATGTCAGATTTTTTTTTCAAATTCGTGAAAAGGAACACAAAAAAAACTTCAGAATGCTCTGTACTTTATATTATCGTATAAACATTATGTTATAGTATTATAACAGGTGCATTACGTAAAAAAAAATTTTCAGTCATTGCAACTTTGGGTTATACCCAAAAAATCTTTTCATGAAGAAACTTAAAACCGCTCGAATTACTATGCATGAAAATAGTGAAACTTTCCTTAACCTATGGGTTTTATTAAAAAGACATTTGCTGCCCAGTCTTTAATATGGGGTTAAAAGTTTTTGCATACTGCATAATTGTGACAATCATATTAGGAAATTTTTTTTCAAATAAATTTATTTACTAATGTTTTTTGGAAAAAAAAGGTGTAAGGTTAATCAAAAGACTTACAAAAAACACAACCACATTATTATTTTTTTTCAAAACAGTATTTTTAGGAAAGGCTAATACAATCCATGCAATGAGATATAATATATTTTTATAAAATTATATATATAATTATTTTAATATAAAAATATATTATATAAATATAATATATATATATATTAATATGTTTGTATATATACATAACATAAAAGGAAAAAAAATATTAATATAATATAATAATAATAATATTAAAAAATATATATTATATATATAATATAAAATATAATATAATGATATATATAAATTATTATAATAATAATTAAAAAAAAATATATATAAATTATATTTTTTTATATTTTTATTTTTATTTATAATATTATAAATATTATAATATATAATTTTAAAATTTTAATAATAATTTTAAAATTTTATATATATATAATATTTATTTTTACATACAGAAAATACATTATACATAATAAATAACATATAAATACACATACACAACACATACAACCATAACTTTCGTACATACATAAACATACACACACACACACAACCCCAACACACCACAAAAACCCAAATCCCATACTACATTCATAATACTTTCATAGGAAATTTCGTAAACATATAAAAAACACCACACAAACACACACACACACCACACACACCACCCCAACACCACACACACACACACACACACCACAAAACCCACACACCACACACACATATATATATAAAACACCGTTAAAATGCATAATTATTTACTCTTCATTTTTTTTTGAAAGTTTCAAATTTCATAAACATAAACATGTTACGGTATATGCTTAATAACAAAATACTATTGAATCTTTTTAATTTTAAAGTTACAATAAAATTTTTTAAAAGACAAAATTTCATTCATTTTTGGTATTTTTTTTCAACCCATCTAAAAAAATACATTTTAAAAATTTTGCTTTATATCTGGATCAAATCTCACACTGCTATTATTCCCCAAGATAAATGTTACGGGTCTTTTAATTTTAAATCCTTTTAAAAATTTTTAGAGTTATTGAAATGTTCCCCATAAGTTTCAGTTTAAATTTTTTTTTACCAGCCTTTTATCTATCAAAAATACAAAGAAAAATAGCAAGAAAAAAGAGATTTCTTACCTTTTTGGCATATGTTTTGAATAAACACAGTTTTTAAATTTTCAATATCCTTTTACAAAAGTATATCAATTTAAGTGAGAAAAAATGACAATATTTGAATAAATTTTCATGAACTAAAATTTTTTAAAATAAGTAAAACCAATATCTGCTTCAAAAGAATCCACATAACAGCGAAAAAAAAAAAATTTTGAAAATGTATCCTCTGAGTAACAAAAAGAGTTTGAGAGACTGGTTTACACAGTACACACATCTGTTTTTATGCAGTGAAATAACCAACACTATCTTTTTTGGGGTCATCAATTAGGGGAATTTATAAAATATAGGTAATTTTTAGTAAAAGGCTTTTGTGCATACAAAAAAAGTTTTGGTTTTTTTGTGTTTTTCTAAAAACTATATTAATTTTATTTTGTGTAGTTCGGATTTTTTTTGTGTGTGGTGTGTGTTTTTTTTAAAGCATTTCTTTAAAGTGCTCTTAGACAATTTTGTGTGGGTTGGTAATGGTGTTTGCTGGCTTTTTATGCAAAGAACGTAAACCCGATTGTCACTTTTTTGGAAGACCCAGTTAAGGGTTCCCCAGCACCCAAAGAGGAAATTTTCTTTTGTGTGCAAGAAATATTTTGACTTGCTTCTATGAGCTGTTGTAATGCTCATTTTTGTTGGTTTCCATTTATCCTGTTTTTGGTGAACGGCATACATAAAATAAAACTTCCCAAATCTGGCCCAAGAAAAATACTTATGAAAATTTCAAACAGCCCTTATACGTCCGAGACTAGCCCCCTTCCTCGTCCCATTTGCCCTTCTGTATTCTGCGCTCTGTCCCTTTGCTCTGAAAACTAAAAGATGTTTTGAGGAGGAGTAGGAGTTTGTCTTAGTTAGAAAAAAAAAAAATCTGTATGTTGAGAGAACTGTTTTGTATTTTTTTTTTTTTTTTTTTACTTTAGTTATTTTCTTTTTGGAGCAGTATTAGTAGTTTTGTATAAAAGAAGTGAAGTAAAGAAAAAACCTTCCTTAACTCTTAAACATTAATCAAAATTTCGTAATTCCAATTAAAAAGAAAAAAAAATAAAAAATTATTTGTACCATTTTCCCCCTTTTTCAATAATTATACAGCTAACACAGAAACCATGAAAGCTGAGAACCCCTCTACTGACAAGCATTAACAACAAACGATCACCAAACACCCCAATTTCCCCCCGCCATATTTTTATTTCCCCTTTGCAAAACCCTTGGGCAACCTGCCATTTTTTTACTGATGACCTTGCGTGCCCAGGGGGCCGACCTTCTTTTCCCCTCACCCTCAAAAACTGGGGGATCTTCAGTTTCATCGCTACGTCCAGTCTACAGTGTAACAATCACCTCAAGGAGCTGAGGGTGGCTTTGTCGCCCCAAAAAGCAGTTTATCCCCTGGGACATTCATTTTTGCGTTATAGCCATCTCAGGAATACGCATTCGCCACCAGAGAAAGTCCCCTCCCAAGTGACGAAAAAATTCAAAACAAGAATGTGACAGGGGTTTGAAGTTAAAGTCTAAAATTTTAAAAAAAAGAGACCGGATTCACGATGGAGAGAATGCGAAGTTTTTTTAAAGAAACTCCCAAATTGGGGACATGTTAATAAGATTGTTCTTGGAATATCGAACCAACCTTTCCTAGCATTCTATCTACTGTAGGGAAAACAGCCCAATAATTAGAATGCCAAAAAAAGAATCGGAGCAGTTGGCACCCCCTTTACAATTGAAAACTTGAATAACCTGTTTCTTTTCCACTTTCGATGACCATGAAACAGAAAATTTCTATTTCCCCACATTTACCATTAGTCCATCTTCCTTAGCCACGTGGCAGTACCGGGCTTTTAAAATTGCCCCCTGTCAAAGGGATCCAAGTGCTTTTCCCGGGGGGGCATTTCCCCAACTTGGGAACCCGTTTAGAGGCATAAGTCAGGTCATATCCCCGGGGCGACAATCGCAATCTAAAAATCATAGTCGAGATTGTGGGGCACTGTAGTTTTCTCCTCAACACCAAGCTTGCAAACCCCCTTTCCTGTAAATGGGGAAAATTTTCATATTATTTAAGCAAAGAAATAGAGCACCTTAATTATATTAAGTGGTAAAAATATATTTTTTAAAAAATTTTATCAATAACAAAACCCCAAAAAACTAAAAAGGAAGAAAAACAGGAAAAAAACATACAAACACGTCAGAGATAACATATTAACAGCCTTTACTTTCAAGCCTTGAAAATGTGAGGACAAATTTGCTGGGTCCAAATGTGGGACACAACACGAGAAATTTTAGATCCTGTATGACTTCTGGGAGTTGCTCAAAGGACACAATGAAAAATCAGGCTCTGGTTAATGGGATAGTAGTATCCACCCTGGGTGAGGGGGAGAATAAAAAGGGAAAAATAATCATAAGTTACTTTTAACCCTACTCAAGCAGATTGGGGATTTTTAAAAATTTTTTGTTTTTCTTTATAATCTTAGAATTAAAGGCAAAAAATATCCTTTAAATTATGTTTTTTTATATACTGTCAAGAATTTTCCCAAAAAATTTTTTTTTAGAAATACTGTCAATTTTAAAATGGGGAATATTTTTCCAAAACTATATAATCATCACCCAAAATTTAGTTCATATGAACAGAATGTAGGCCCCAAACCCACCGGCACACTGCGCATCAGTCCATTCAGGGAAACCACGGGATAAAAATTGAAAGTCATCATATAACTCGGGATGAAAAATAAATGCCCCGATTTCTGAAAAGAAACTTATTTTTAAAAAAATAAACCCCAAATAAATTGCATGTACACAGAACTACAAAAAAAAATTCGGATGTATTACTATTTTCAAAGGTTTGAAAGTGAAAACTCAACTTGTGAGATAAAGAAGTAAAAACAATACTTTTTTAAGGAAAAAAAAAAAAAATCTAAAAGAACTTTGCTTAATTTACTTTTTACTTTTTTTAATCAAACAAGGTAATATTAGCCCAAAGACCAGGCTGACTTTTCCTATAACTGATGCATACAACGTTTCCCAATTGGGTGCTACAGCTTAAAATGGTATTTCCCAAAAAGGGGGGGCCAAAAGGTTTTTCATTCGTTTTTTGAAGAAATAGCAAAACGCCTTACCAAAAGGGTGACCTTACCTTCCATTTATTTCGCCTATTTGAAGCTTTCTTTAAAAAAAAAGATTGAAGCTGATAATAGAGCAGCCATGTCTTTGTTTTTAACCCTTTTCCCCAGGGTGATTCATAGGGGCCCGGGCCTCGCTGCCAGGGGCTTAAATGACGCCCTACATGCGCACCATCGCCAAATACCAGCATCCTTTGCCGTTTTCTTCAAATAAACGAAAATATGTTTTATTTTCAGTTTCTTTTTCTAAGTCTTACTTTCCATTTTCCGATAAATCGAGCTGAAGGGTATTTTGTTTTATATTTATTACGGGACATTATTCATCTATAGTCTGAATAAAATAACATGTCGGCATCTGGGTTGAAACGTGGTTTGTTGATTTTTTTTTTTTTTTTTTTTTTTTTTTTGTAGAAAAAAAGAGAAAGTGTTTAAAAAAAATTTAACCCCAAACTTTCGTGGCAGAAAAGTATTTTTTCCCAGAGTAACAAAAAAAAAAATCATGGATGCCCATAATACACCAGGAAATTTACATACTGCCCCCGGCAGATGCCGCCTGCCATAGCATGGCGTACATGCCACCCATCGGCAATGGGTTAATTGCATGGTACTTAGAAGTGGATTATAGGATTAAATCTGTTTTCCTTTGTGGCCCACTGCTGTGGACAAACTTTTTTTATAAAAACCTTTTCTTTTTTTCGGGCCAATTCATCATCAGCACCTCTATGTCGTCCCGGTTCCGGTGTGCTTTCCCCAGCCTTAGTGAAAAGTGGAAGATAAAAGTAAAAATACAATCTGCAGCTAATTATAATGAAACAGGGAATCCCTCTATCAACCCTAACAACAGTTAATGATTAGCTTTTAATGATTCTTTCAAATAGAAAAAAAGGGCAAATCTGCATTCAAACCATTCATCTTTTCATAAAAAAATTTTGACTTTGTTGATTTAAATTTAATCGACATGAATTTCATTTAGTTATAACAGAACTCAACAGCTTGAAAATTTAAGACAGAAAAACTGTCAAAAAGCCCTTTTACGACCTTTAAGGAAGATTTGACGAGCGCATTGGGATGATAGCGAGAACGTCCCGGTGAACTTACAAAATACCAGCAGTCCCGGGCGGTTGACACTACCCATGCAGTAAGCTCGACCCCCTGCAACAAGAAATTTAAATTAATATTGTCCTCATATCATAAAGTAATGGAATGCATCTATGAAAAAAAATTTAAAAAATAATTCTTCGACTTGAAAAGCATGTAAAAAAAATCTACCCCTTTTTTTTTATTTAAAACCAAATATGTAGATGTTCCAAAGGGCACCCTATACCTGGGTACCTGACCAGGATGGACACCTCCCTCAAAAAAGTACGAAGGAGCACTGAAGTTTTTGGCCCCTTTAAATTCTTAGGGTTAGTAGAGGTCCGTTCAGAGCAAAAAAAAGTCACGAGTCAGAATCAGCCAATCCCTTTTTATGCTTACAACAAGGGGAAAGGGGCTGATCCCCAACCCCGAAAAGACTGTAACCTTGTTCTGCCTTTAAACGATACAATATGATCCTTTGGCTTTCAGAACAGGTCCACAAAACCAAATTTTGTAGGTCCCCCTCAAGAGTTGTAGCAGGGATACTAGCGCTTCACACAGGCCTGGAGATGCATTAGAAACCTTCACAAAAATGGAATTAAATTTTAATTTGGATGGCTTTTAAAAACATTCTATTTTAAATTGGGAAGTGAAAATGGCATTTGGAAAAAAGCAAATGATGAAGAAAAAAAACTTAAATTTTTTCCAAATCAAAGTGTTTTTCTTTATCTTTCAGTTAACAGCAACCCACAATATTTCCTCCAAGATGTGCAGCCCGCCAGAAAAACTTTACATCACATGAACGGGCACCCAGCATTTCCCGCATTCTGCAGATTTCAGCCCCGGGGGCCTGTTTCCCCCCCCCGGGAGCGCGGGACGGCCACACGCTTATGACCTCTATGGCTCAAAACGGCCCGCCACAAATTTTCCCCCCGGGGTCAGGGCAGTGGGGTTGCCACTCACCCACTCAACCTACGCAAAAATTTAAAAAAATTTTTTTTAGGGCCTATTTTTTAACCCCCGAGATTTATAGTGCACAGGATTATTTTTTACCATGATCAGTAGTGAATGCCACAAGAATAAGGGTTAGGATTACTTACTATAAGTTAATAAAGAAGACCACAATAGAAATATAAAAACGACAGGTTTTGTTTTACAATTGTGTATTTTGTAAATTAGGATAGTTAAAAAAAATTAATCGATACCACAAACTGAATTTTGTACCTGATCATAAATGTAACAGCTTAAAAAAAAGAAAGTTATATTGCCCCAAAAAATTTTTTAAAAAAACCAAAAAAAAGGAAAAAAAATCCACACACACAAGAAAAATTTTTAAAAATTTCATATGAAAACAGATAAAAAATAAAGAAAAATAAAACTCACTTGCAAAAAAATCTAAAAGTAGAAAGAAGCTTACATACACTTTTACAAAATCCAAGAATTATCAGTCTTTTTTTGATATCTGTCCACTAGTTAAGAGTAAATAGTAAAATGTGTAAAAAACAGATATGGTTTTTTTTTTTTTTTTTTTATATTTTTTGTCACAAAAATAAAATTTTGGTTTTGTCATTTATAGTGACTTTTCAAAGGTGTCACATCATTCTTACATTTGTAATGAGCAAAAAGAAAAAAAAAAAAAAAAAAAAAAAAAAAACCTATTTTTGGAAAAACAGCTTAAAAAGGGGGGGTTCCCCCGCCCTGACGAGCACTCAGTGAAAAGGGAAAATTGTTTTGGGGGAAAGAAAAAAGTAGATGAGGGATAATACCGGGCCGTGGGCGCTCCGCCCCCACATTTAACCGGGACAGGGGCACCCTGGCCTGCTGCGTGATGCACGATTTTTTGGTTGGCTTGCCGCAGAAAAATGGGGAAAACACAAAGGTCATTTCGGGCACGGGACATTTACCCGGGAACTACCCCCTGTGGCGCCCTCCTTTTCCCACACAAGGCTGGCATTTCCCAGGGCTGACACTTTTTGGTTTTAAAAAGTTTTTTTTTTTTTCTTTTTATTTATGGGTTTTTTTTTTATGCATTTTATGTTTTTGGCTCCTCTCTTCCCCCCCCTCTCTCGCCCCTCTCTCTCTCTCTCTCTCTCCCTCTCTCTCCCTCTCCTTTTTCTTTTTTTCTTTCTTTCTTTTTTTCTTTTTTTCTTTCTTTCCCTTCCCTTTTTCTCTTCTCTCGTCTCTCTCTCTCTCCTCTCTCTCTCTCTCTCTTCTCTCTCTCTCTCCCCTTTCAACTTTTCCCAAAAACCAAAACTGATCAACCCCCTGTTCCACGAAAAGCAAAAGGTTTGGGGGGGCGTGGGTTTTACCGTTTCACCTGTGCTGGGGACTGGGCACAGGGGAACCCAGGGGCTAGGGGGGCCGCTCACTCACAAGCTCTTCACTCTTGTACACCCCTAGAGCCATCTATGGGGGGTGTGAATAAGCTACAAAAAAACTAAAATTTTTTCTCTCCCAACATGTGGGGTTTGACCCCTTGGGTACTGTACGAGATGACATGAATTTTGAGTTTGGAGACTCGGAAAAAAAAAAAATGTCGTAAACAGACCCCAACCCGTCCTTCTGAGAGGAGGGGCCGTCGTAATTATTACCTTGTTTTCTTTTGTGTGACAGCATTACTCTTAGTCAAAACTTAAAGTTCTTTGAGCTACTCTCTTCATTTTTATTTAAAAAAACCAAAACCAAAAATGGAGGCCTTTTGGAAAAAAG
>NW_023661333.1:0-5000 GCF_015228065.2 Penaeus monodon
TATATTCTTTATTTATTATTACTATTATTTTAATTATTATTATTATTTAAGAATTTTATTATTATTATTATTATTTATTATTTTATTATTATTATTATATTATTGTTTATTATCATTATATTATTTTTTTTATTATTATTGTTATATTGTTGTTGTTGTGTTGTTGTGTTGTGTTGTTGTTGTTGTTGCTGTTGTTGTTGTTTTTTATTATCAATATTGTTATTATTATTATTATTATTATTATTATTATTATTATTATTATTATTATTATTATTATTGTTATTATTATTATTATTATTATTATTATTATTATTATTAGTGTTGTTATTATTATTATTATTACTATTATTATTACCATTTTCAGTATTATTATTATTAACATCCAATTTTATTATTGCTATAATTATTATCATCATCATTATCATTATCGTTATTATTATTATCTTTTTCATCAATATTATCATCATCATTATCTTTTATTATTACTCTTATTATAATTATTATCATTATTATCATTATCATTATTATTATTTGTAGTAGTAGTAGTAGTAGTAGTATCATTATATATTTTTTATTATTATCATTATATTATTTTTTTTTATTATTATCATTATAATTATTATCATTATCATTGTTATTACTATCATTATTATTATCATTATAATCATTATCGTTATTATCATTATTACTGTTATTAGTATCATTATTAGTATTATCATCATCCTCATTTTATTGTCATTACTGTTATTATTACTATAATCAACATTATCTGAACCATTGTTATCTAAATTACTTTTATTATTATTATTATTATTATTATTATTATTATTATTATTATTATTATTATTATTATTGTTGTTGTTGTTCTTGTTGTTGCTGTTATTGTTGTTACCATCAATACTATTAGTAGTAGTATCATTATTTACTATTATTTTCATTTTATTGTTGTTATTATTATCATAAACATTATCATAATTATCATTATCGTCATCTCTTATATTTTATCACTGCTAATAGCACTATTTACGTTATTTTTCATCATAATTATCATTACCATTTAATATCATCACGAGTATTAACATTATTCTATCATATTATCATCATCACTGTCGTAATTATTGTTATTCTCATTCCCATTAGCATTATCATCATTATTTTCACTATTATTATCATTATAATTATTTGTAATTATTTTCATCACCTTATTTCATTAGCATATTATTATCATAATCATTATAATTATCTTTATTATCATTATCATCATATTATTATTATTATCATTATTATTACTAATATCATCATTATCATTATTTGTTACATTATCATACATTATCATCATTATTGGTATAATTATTATTATTAATAATATTATTATTATTATAATAAATTATTATTATTATTATTATTACTATTAACATTATTATATAGCCATCATCATTTTCATTATCATTCTTATATTATTGTTGTTGCTGTTGTTATTGTCATTATTATTATTATTTCTATTATCATTATTACTATCATTGTCATCATTATCATCATCATCATTGTTATTACCATTTTTATTATTATCGTTATTATCATTACCATTTATATAATCACCATCATCCTTATTATTATATTCATCATATATTATTATCAACATCATTATTTCCTTATCAACATCAGATTATTAGCATTATCATTCTTTCATTATTATTATTATTATTATCACTGTTATTACTATTATCATCATCATCTTTGTGTCATTATCATTTTTTATATCATCATTACTATCATTATTTATACTATTAATAAACAGTACTTTAATTATTGTATTATCTTTTTCATTATCATTACCATTATATTATTATCTTCATTATCAATATTATCATTGTTATTACCACTATCATTAATATTATCTTTATCATTATCTTTATCATTATAATAATCATTATCATTATATCATTATATTATCATCATCACATCATCATTATATTACTGTCATTATCATTATTAATCATTATACTATTATTATCATCATCATTACCATCGTTATTTTATCATGATATTATTACATCTTCATTATTTTACCATATTATTATCATTATTGTCCTTATCATGATTATCATTATGATATTATTATCATTACTATTATTATTATAATATTATTGTTATTATTATTATTATTATTATTATATATTATTACCATTATTATTATTATTATTACTAAAATTGTCATTATTATTATCAATCATCATATTTTTTTTTTTAATCATCATCATATCTTATCATTATTATTATCGTTATTCTAATCATTACTTTCCATTGTCATCATTATTATCATTATTATTATCATTATCATTATCATTATCATTATCATTATCTCATCATCATCATCATCATCATAATCATCATCATCATCATCATCATCATTATTATTATTTATTATTATTATTATTATTATTACTATTATTTTATTATTATTATTATCATTATTATTATTAATGATTATTAATGACTTTTATTCTTTCTTTTTTGCTATTATATCATTATTATTATTATTACTATATTATTATTATCATCATTATTATTACTATTATTATTACTAAAATTATCATTATTTTTATCATCAATATTTTTTTATCATTTAATCATCATATATTTTATCATTATTATATCTATTCTAATCATTACGTTTCCATTGTCATCATTATCATAATCATTATCGGTATCATGATTATCACCATCATTATCATTATTTTATTTTTATTATCATTATGCTGATTATCATTTTATTTTTTCATCATCGTTATTACACTAAAATGATGATTATTATTATGTCTTATTAATTATCATTGTTATTGTCTTAATATTATCATTATTATTGTTATCATTACTATTATCATCATCATTATATATTATTATCGTATCATTATTATCATTATTATTATTATTCATTAATATTACTATCATCATTATTATCATTATTATTATTTTTATTTTAACTATTATTATTATTACTGTTATTCTTATTATTATTATTGTTTATTATTATTATTATTATTATTATTATCATCATCATTAGCATTATTATTAACATTATCATTATAATTATCACCAATATTATCACTATTTGTATCATAATTATTATTATGATCAATATCATCATTATTATCATTATCACCATTATCATTATTATTACTTATATTATTATTTGAGTTATTATTCGTTGTAGTAGTATTCGTAAAGTCATTTTTATCATTAGCCTTCTCATTATTATTATTATTATTCCCTTATTATCATAACCATTATTATTGCCATTAAAATGCTTTTCATTTTCATAATTGTTAGTATTATTATAAGCATCATTATTATCAATAAAATTATTATTAGTATTGTCATCATTATTATTATTATTATTATTATTATTATTATTATTATTATAGTATTATTATATATTATGTTATTATTATCATTATCATTATATTATTATATCATTATCATAATCATTCATCATCATTTTCATTATTATTATTATTACTTTTATTAACATTCATATTATTATTATGATCAATTATTATTATCATTATCATTATTATTATTATTTATTATTATTATTATTATTATTATTATTATTATTATTATTATTTCCCTCATCATCATCATCATCCACATCATAAACTATTGTTGTTATTATCATTACCATTAGTTTATTACCATTATCATTTTTTAGCATTATGCTTATAATTACTAGTACTAGTACTTTTCTTTGAAAAGCGTCGCGTCTGACTCTGGCGACCATGCTTTGAAACCTGCTCCAGCTCTTACCAGTTCTTTCTGCGCGAGGAAAACAATACGTAAATGTTTTCCCTTTGTGTTCCTCTGAGTAATCGAAAGTTTACCATCTATCATAGTGTCCGATCTTCTACTTGCAAGCGCAACCATTGCCGCAGGACAGTCAGAGGCTATGATGCAGTTTAACATATTACCCAGGACAAATACACACGCATGCGCAGATTCTGACTACATATACATCTTTACGGATATAATGTTTGCTATCAGTACTTCTGCATTGCCGTTATCATTTTGCTATCATTATAATGATTATATTTATAACTGTTATCAGTGTCATTATCATAATAAATTGTCATAATCATTATTGTAATTACTTTTGTTGTTATATTTATCGTTATATTATTATCATCATTATTAACATTATCATTCGTATAATCTGTTCACTTAGGTCTGATAGCTGAGTGAACACAAAGCCTGGCGGTGGTTGGTAGATGCGAGCCGGTCAGCCCCGCGTGGAGTCACTCCGGATCCCAGACACAAATGACCGGCGTCGCGGGAACACCGGCTGCCGCTCGGGGTCTGTGACCCGGCAGTGGCGACTGTAGATGTCGTTAACAGCAAATATAATATTGATAACTGTGATGTTAATATGGCAGAAAAGGCTTAAGATAATAGCAATAACAATAATGATAATTATATCCATGATAATAACGATGTGAATAATAATAGTAACAACGATAAAGGTAATATCATTATCATTGTCATCATTCATAATATTATGATCAATAATATTGATAATGATGAAAATAACAATGATGGTGATGACGATGATGAGAGTTATTACTATCGTTTTTATCATTATTATTATTGTTATTGTTATTATTATATTATTAGTAGTAGTAGTATTATTATTATTAGTACCATGATCATTTTAAGGCAAGCACGTCCAGAAGTTTTTCCGAAATTACGTTTAAATACATGTTTTGTTAAAGTATCGACATTTCCGGGTAAACGGTTTGAGAACACTTTTGGACAAACATACCTTCATCACTACTACTACCTCTGTTATTACTGGTAAAAGTAGTTCATCTGTGCCGTATTTTTTTTCTTCTTTCTTTCTTTTTAGTTCATCTGTGCCGTATCTTTTTTTCTTTCTTTTTTTTAGGCTGGGAAGCCTGGCACATTCTCACTCTGGATTAGATGGTGTGCTCGCAAATAATCTCATA
>NW_023661333.1:12500-17753 GCF_015228065.2 Penaeus monodon
CAGTTATTATGAAAATGATAATGATAATAATTATAATGAAATAATAAAAAAAAAAAATATAATGATATAATAAAAAATATATAATGATACTACTAGTAGTAGTATCATTATATATTTTTTATTATTATCATTATATTATTTTTTTTTATTATTATCATTATAATTATTATCATTATCATTTTCATAATAACTGATTTATCATTATTATTATTTTATTATTATTATTATTATTATTATTATTGTTATTGTTGGGGTTGTTGCTGTTGTTATCTTTAACATTATTATTATATTATTGTTGTTGTTATTATTATTATTATTATTATCATTAATATTATTATTATTGTATTACTATCATTATTATTATCATTATAATCATTATCGTTATTATCATTATTACTGTTATTAGTATCATTATTAGTATTATCATCATCCTCATTTTATTGCCATTACTGTTATTATTACTATAATCAACATTATCTGAACCATTGTTATCTAAATTACTTTTATTATTATTATTATTATTATTATTATTATTATTATTATTATTATTATTATTATTATTGTTGTTGTTGTTCTTGTTGTTGCTGTTATTGTTGTTACCATCAATACTATTAGTAGTAGTATCATTATCATTACTATTATTTTCATTATTATTGTTGTTATTATTATCATAAACATTATCATAATTATCATTATTGTCATTCTCTTATATTTTTATCACTGCTAATAGCACTATTTACGTTATTTATTTCATCATAATTATCATTACCATTTAATATCATCACGAGTATTAACATTATTCTATCAATATTATCATCATCACTGTCGTAATTATTGTTATTCTCATTCCCATTAGCATTATCATCATTATTTTCACTATTATTATCATTATAATTATTGTAATTATTTTCACCTTATTTTCATTACACTATTATTATCATCATCATTATAATTACTTTATTATCATTATCATCAATAATATTATTATTATCATTTTATTATTATTATCATTATTTCATTATTATCATTATTATTATTATTAACATTATTATTATAGCCATCATCATTTTCATTATCATTCTTACCATTATTGTTGTTGCTGTTGTTATTGTCATTATTATTATTATTTCTATTATCATTATTATTACTATCATTGTCATCATTATTATCATTATCATTGTTATTACCATTTTTATTATTATCGTTATTATCATTACCATTTATATAATCACCATCATCATTATTATTATATTCATCATATTATCATTATCAACATCATTATTTCCTTATCAACATCAAGATTATTAGCATTATCATTCTTTCATTATTATTATTATTATTATCACTGTTATTACTATTATCATCATCATCTTTGTGTCATTATCATTTTTTATATCATCATTACTATCATTATTTATACTATTAATAAACAGTACTTTAATTATTGTTATTATCTTTTTCATTATCATTACCATTATCATTATTATCATTATTATTATCATCATCACCATCATTTATTATTCATTATATTATTAATCATTATACATTATTATCATCATCATTATTATTATTATTAATATTACATTGTCATTATTATTGTCATTATTAATATTATTATGACTATTATCTTTTTTTTTGCTATTATCATTGTTATTATAATTTTTACTATTATTATTATTATTATCATTATTATTACTATTATTATTACTAAAATTGTCATTATTATTATCATCATCATTATTTTTTTATTTAATCATCATCATATCTTATCATTATTATTATCGTTATTCTAATCATTACTTTTCCATTGTCATCATTATTATCATTATTATTATCATTATCATTATTACTATTATTATTATTATTATTATTATCATTATTATTATTAATGTATTATTAATGACTTTTATCTTTCTTTCTTTTTTGCTATTATTATCATTATTATAATTATTACTATTATTATTATTATCATTATTATTACTATTATTATTACTAAAATTATCATTATTTTTATCATCAATATTTTTTTATCATTTAATCATCATCATATTTTATCATTATTATATCATTATTCTAATCATTACGTTTCCATTGTCATCATTATCATAATCATTATCGGTATCATGATTATCACCATCATTATCATTATTTTCATTTTTATTATCATTATGCTGATTATCATTTTTATTTTTTCATCATCGTTATTATCACTAAAATTATGATTATTATTATTGTTCTTATTATTATCATTGTTATTGTTCTTAATATTATCATTATTATTGTTATCATTACTATTATCATCATCATTATTATTATTATCGTTATCATTATTATCATTATTATTATTATTACTATTAGTAGTAGTAGTAGTAGTAGTAGTAGTAGTAGTAGTATCATTATTATTATTATTATTATTATTATTATTATTATTATTATTATTATTATCATTATTATTATAATTATCATTATTATTATCATTATCATTAATGTTATTATTATCATCATTATTATCATTATTATTATTTTTATTATCTCATTATCATTAGCATTATTATTAACATTATCATTATAATTATCACCAATATTATCACTATTTGTATCATAATTATTATTATGATCAATATCATCATTATTATCATTATCACCATTATCATTATTATTACTTATATTATTATTTGAGTTATTATTCGTTGTAGTAGTATTCGTAAAGTCCTTTTTATTATTAGCCTTCTCATAATTATTATTATTATTCCCTTATTATCATAACCATTATTATTGCCATTAAAATGCTTTTCATTTTCATAATTGTTAGTATTATTATAAGCATCATTATTATCAATAAAATTATTATTAGTATTGTCATCATTATTATTATTATTATTATTATTATTATTATTATTATTATTATTATTATTATCATAATCAGTACTATTATCATTATTATTATTATTATTATTATTATTATTATTATTATTATTATTATTATTATTATTATTATTATTATTATTATTATTATTATCGTTATTATTTCCCTCATCATCATCATCATCCACAACATAAACTATTGTTGTTATTATCATTACCATTAGTTTATTACCATTATCATTTTTTAGCATTATGCTTATAATTACTAGTACTAGTACTTTTCTTTTGAAAGCGTCGCGTCTGACTCTGGCGACCATGCCTTTGAAACCTGCGCCAGCTCTTACCAGTTCTTTCTGCGCGAGGGAACAATACGTAAATGTTTTCCCTTTGTGTTCCTCTGAGTAATCGAAAGTTTACCATCTATCATAGTGTCCGATCTTCTACTTGCAAGCGCAACCATTGCCGCAGGACAGTCAGAGGCTATGATGCAGTTTAACATATTACCCAGGACAAATACACACGCATGCGCAGATTCTGACTACATATACATCTTTACGGATATAATGTTTGCTATCAGTACTTCAGCATTGCTGTTATCATTTTTGCTATCATTATAATGATTATATTTATAACTGTTATCAGTGTCATTATCATAATAAATTGTCATAATCATTATTGTAATTACTTTTGTTGTTATATTTATCGTTATTATTATTATCATCATTATTAACATTATCATTCGTATAATCTGTTCACTTAGGTCTGATAGCTGAGTGAACACAAAGCCTGGCGGTGGTTGGTAGATGCGAGCCGGTCAGCCCCGCGTGGAGTCACTCCGGATCCCAGACACAAATGACCGGCGTCGCGGGAACACCGGCTGCCGCTCGGGGTCTGTGACCCGGCAGTGGCGACTGTAGATGTCGTTAACAGCAAATATAATATTGATAACTGTGATGTTAATATGGCAGAAAAGGCTTAAGATAATAGCAATAACAATAATGATAATTATATCCATGATAATAACGATGTGAATAATAATAGTAACAACGATAAAGGTAATATCATTATCATTGTCATCATTTCATAATATTATGATCAATAATATTGATAATGATGAAAATAACAATGATGGTGATGACGATGATGAGAGTTATTACTATCGTTTCTATCATTATTATTATTGTTATTGTTATTATTATTATTATTAGTAGTAGTAGTATTATTATTATTAGTACCATGATCATTTTAAGGCAAGCACGTCCAGAAGTTTTTCCGAAATTACGTTTAAATACATGTTTTGTTAAAGTATCGACATTTCCGGGTAACCGGTTTGAGAACACTTTTGGACAAACATACCTTCATTTCTGCTGTAATCACTACTACTACCTCTATTATTACTGGTAAAAGTAGTTCATCTGTGCCGTATTTTTTTTTTTTTTTTCTTTCTTTTTAGTTCATCTGTGCCGTATTTTTTTTTTTTCTTTTTTTTTTTAGGCTGGGGAAGCCTGGCACTTCTCACTCTGGATTAGATGTTGTGCTCGCAAATAATCTCATATTTTTCTCAGTCATAAACGAAACGATATATGAGGTGGTATAACATTTTAGGAATAACGTTTACTTGATATTGTTTATTAAAAATGCGCAGTGACCATGGGAACCGAATAGACCTGAAAATAATAAACTTATGAGCCGAATAGGCATGCCATGCGCTTGTGCAGAGGAAATGCTGCTCACACCATTTATTTACTCTGCAATATGTAAAACATAGCCGGACACAAATAATTTACCAAAGTACGACAAATAGTAATTATGTACAGAATAAAGAAAAACAAATATTTACCGAACGAGATTGTACAATTGGCAAATTATATTTTGGATCACAGCAACCTAGTTGACTGAGAACACCTGCATGTCTGTGATTACGAACGTCGCTCATTACTTTGTAAACCTTTATTATCAACTTTCATTTTCTTGAAGACCTATACACCTTATTAGGGTGACGAATTTACGTAAAAATGTGGAATTTACGAGTATCTTCTGAGTTCCACTGACTAATCAGCAACCTTGTTTCAAACGTGTCTCGGCTCCAGCTATCAGAGTCAAGTGAACGGACTTGGTAGTGATATCATCACAAGTATTATTAATGTTATCATCATTATTATTATTATTATGATTGGTTATTATCATAATTATCTATTATTATTTTATTATATATATAATATATTATATTATATTTATTTCTATTATCATTATTGATATAAATTATCTTGTTATTAATATTATTATCTACTATATTATTATTATCATTTATTTCATTTGCCATTATTATACTAATTATTATCATTTTATAACTTATTAATATTTTTTCATTACATATTTATCATTATT
>NW_023661334.1:0-12500 GCF_015228065.2 Penaeus monodon
CCCCAAATTAAAAAAAAAGTATAAAGCTAATGATTAATGACAAAGTATTATACAGTATATAGATTACTGCGAATTTACAGCCTCTTCCTTTGTGATTTACCACACAATGGAAAATCAGGGGTACCAACAATTTCCTAGCACTAATAACTATTTCAAAAAGTATCCTTGTTTGTGTCAGAATGGTTAGCATGATTTGTATCAATAGTTTTCTGTGTTGCTGTTACTCATACATATTTCAATTTAATGTTAAATACCTGTCATCATCATTACAATATTTAACAATTTCATGGTATTTATTAATTCAGGGAATTTGCCTTGTAATAATAATAATGGATTTACATCTTAACAGGATGACTTGAGGAAGAAGACTGCCGACTCATGGAATTCAATGCATTTGTCAACCGCTGCCTTATGCAAGATCCAGAGTCAAGAAGGAGGGATTTGCACATTAGAACATATGTGAGTGTTAACTGTAGTTCCTATTTTTATTAGTGTCAGGATGAACTAACTCATTTTTTCTGTTCTTTTCTTTCTTCTTCTTCTTCTTCTTCTTCTTCTTCTTCTTCTCTTCTTTTTCTTCTTCTTTGGGGGGGTAAACAGCTTATTTGGTACAGACTACAGTTTCATTAATGAGTGAAGAGAGAATAAAATGGCTTTTAAGCCAGTGATTGTGATGAAACTCTGTTCAGAATTAATTTAGTATGTAATTCAAAATAATACAGGAATTCAGATTATCATAATAAAATTTTTATTAAATTTTATTAACACTGTTGTTTGATTACAGGCAGTAGTACCTCTAAATGAAGAATGTGGCTTGATTGAATGGATTCAGAACCTCAAGGCTTGAGGCAGATCCTCCACCGCATCTACAGAGGACACTGGGATCTACATGTCTGGCCAGGAAACTGAAGCAGAACATGTGCAAATAGACACACCTTTAGTAACAAAACCATGACATTTTTAAGAACAAACTAGTTCCTAGACATCCTCCTGTGTTTGGGAATGGTTTCTTCGAAATTTCCAGATCCACAGGCATGGTGAGTGAATGATACAGATGTTAAATAATTTTTTGGTACAGTGCTATGATGTTATTGTTGTTGTTTTATAGGTTTAGTGGAATTTTAACTAGATATTTTATTAATTTTTGTCTTTGGAAATTATGTGATAAAATCTTTCATCAAAAAGCAGCTTTTCTTTTGATAAATGTTGCCAGAAAAATATTAGAATACAAGTAGCAATTACTTTTTAAGATGTTGTGACATAAATTTCACATAATAGATAAGAAAGTTAGATATATACAAGTTTTATATATATAAGAATGAGTAATGAGTTTTAATTCTAGGTTGAGAGCAAGACTGAGCTACTGCCGCACCACAGCTGTCATGTCCATGGTGGGCTATATTCTTGGTCTTGGCGATAGACATGGAGAAAACATTTTATTTGATTCCTCAAATGGTGACACAGTACATGTGGACTTCAACTGCCTTTTCAACAAGGTTTGTGATAAACATATATTAATTACTTTATACATTAATGTATAAATTAGGCTGCAATAATTGGGAGTGAAAAAAAGGGTGAGGAGGAGGTTAGTGTTACCTTCATTACTTTTATTCCTCATGTTAATTTAAGCTACATTTTTCCTCCAGGGAGAAACATTTGACTGGCCTGAGCGTGTTCCCTTCCGTCTGACCCACAACATGATTAGTGCCATGGGACCTACAGGATATGAAGGCAATCTTTCGGAAAACTTGTGAGGTATGTGAAGAATAGGAAAATTACTGTTCAAGTGTTTCATCATCTTATATGAAATACAGGTTGTACAAACTGTATGTCTTGAGTAATTCAGCCTTTTTCATACAATAGGTTACAATGCGTGTGATGAGAGATGAGCGTGATGCCTCATGTCTATACTTCGTCTTTCATCCACGATCCTTTAGTGGAGTGGTCACGAGGAGATAAAAGTGCCAAGAACACAGGTGAAATTAATAATGAAAAGGTATGCTTCAGTGATTCAGTGTAAAAAAAAGATGTGAAAGATAAAATGAGTATACTCACTTTTTTTTTCTAAATACTTTGTCTATGGCAAGCAGTTGTTTCCTAATGCAGGTTAATATCCAAAGATCCATAAACCTATCTAACTATCTTCATATTCATCTTTCTAGGCACAAATGCATGTCAACAATATAGAACAGCGTCTTAGTGGACAGATTTCGTACAAAGGGGCGAGGTCTCAACCTTCCTCTGTCTGTTGAGGGGCAGGTTAACTCCCTTATTGAAGAAGCTACAAGTGTAGATAATCTTTGCCAGATGTATATTGGATGGGCAGCTTACATGTGATGTTTGATTGAAGAATAGCTGTTTAGCTTATGCCTGTTGAAATATATATAAAAAATTTAAAATTTCCTTTGTATGGAAAATAATTTTTACTTCTACATTTCTGTATTTTTATTATCCTTTTTATTAAACATTTGAATGTCTTTTAGACACAGTTATAGCACTGAAAAATGCAATGAAAATGTATTCAAAAAAGAAAAGATCTGCAAATGTTTGGCAGTTATGGAGTTAAGATGGTAAGGAAACCTGTTATTCAAAAGTTTCATATGCTTTTTACTGAGTTACCTCTGCACTCTGTCTTCTTACATAATTAATGGAATCCTCATTTATTTTCATACTTTAGGTATGGAATCTTAAAAGAATGTGTTAGCATTAATATACATGACATTAGTTCTAGATTATTTACCATGATTGTCAGTCGTCTATTACAATGACTAATTACCTGTCTTTTTACTGGGTTATTACAGTTGCTCCTGCATACATTAACAGAGGATACATTTGCTGATTGCCAACATTACCATATACCTATCAATCATTAAGGTCACATCTCCAAAGTGGCAAGATTAGCAATTTTCTTGGTTTTACGTTTATTTTGTGGAGTTTCTTTTAAAGATGACTGATAACTCTTCGGTGCAAACAAGATGTAGATCACTTAGCTGTAGGAAATTAAATTTTATCAACTGTGATGTGTTATAGTCTGAATTCCATGTTAAGGTGTAATAAGAGTGGCTTTGTGTAGGATTCCCCCCCAATCCCTTGCCCATTGTTGTCGTGGGGGGGCTTAGGAGGCGGAGACTGGGACCCAATGATGGGGAACTCCCCAACCTTGGGACTCAGCCCTCGACTCAACAAATTTTTTGCCATGGTCTTTATTTTCCTTCCCACTTTTGTTTCTGTCCTTCACCAAACCCTTCTGCTATCCACCTCCTAAGGTGTGGAGAGCCGTGCTGAAAGGATGAAAGGCTGACTTTGGGGCCAGTCCTGAAACGGCCTGAGGGACCCATGGGCACGGTATTCCCCTGATTTAGTTATCTAGCCCCTTACCCCTCAAGGGGACCCTGAGGGGTGGACTGTTTTATCCCCAACATAATCCAGGCTTACCATGGCCAGTAATGAAAAACTTATCCCCACTATTAGGGGCAATGAGGCTTGCCCCTTTATCAAATAGCCCCAACGATGTAAACCCACCAGATTCCCTGACCCCAGGCTCTCCTTTGACCACGGCTCCGAACACTGCAATAACTACCCCCTCATCAATACCTACTAGTACAGTAGCCAACAATCAATCCTTAAGGAACATTTCCATCTCCCCAGCAATCTCACTTCAACACCTCTACCCCCACAACCTCCAAAATCAACCACCCATCCTCCTTATTAATACCTTACAGCCTTATTGCCCACCTCCCCATAACACTACCTCCCTTAACACAAACTCCATCTCCGTCACGCCCCCGCCCTTCGACTACCCCTATCTCTACAACAATTTTGAATACCTTCTTCAGCACAGCCAAATGGGGACGATTTTCGTGATCCCCCACAGCTCCCTACTCTGACAACACCCTTCTCTTCCAACAATGTCTCCAAAAAACAAGTAGGTAAAGTCTCTTTCCGTAGCCGACCCGACCGCTCCCGTCTTGTCACAGTAAACATCCGAAAACCAAGCTATAGCATTAACAAAACTAACAGACCTATATGGTTTAACCCATCCTTGCAGAACCCCATCCAACCCTCAATACTTGCCACCGGAACAGTTTCAATCTCCCCAGCAAATTGCCCAATCTATGACAAAGATTGGTCAGATTGTGGAGAAGATCTACTTGCCTGTCTCACAGACTATGATGCAACATCAGTACAATGCTACTCCATTCCCCCCAGAGGTCATCGAAAGAAACCCCCTAAACATAGCCAAAATTACCTTCCGTAGGCATGACCTTCCCTTTAACGTCTACATAGGAGGAGAATTCCTCCCTGTTCGTCCATACCAACCCCCTCCACGTCAGTGCCAAAATTGTTGGCGTCTAGGACACCCAGCCAAACATTGCCGTTCCACAGCCAGATGCCCACTATGTGCCCAACCTGGGCCATACCCGATCTAACTGCCCTGCACAATCACGCACATTGTGCCAACTGTGGCGGTCCCCATAATGTTATTTTATAGGGGTTGTCCCACCTATAAATATGAGTCTGAGGTAGCAACTCTCAGTTCAAACTTGGACTCGCACTACGCGAAGCCAGGACAAGAAGCACGTCGACGTGGTTTCTCCCTTACTCCTTACTCCAGTAATACTGCTCATTCTACCAATTCTCCTAAACCCACCCTCCTACATCTACCCCTCTTCTACCTCTACCTTCCCCAGTCAAACTCTTTTGCCATTCTAAATCCAGACACTCCAATCTCTACTACAGATACGTCAATCACCACTACAATCCAACACCTTCCCCTTCCCTCCTCGCACTACCCGTAACAGACAGAACCAAACGTTCCACTCCCTCTTCCCTACCAACACAATCACCTCCACCTTCCTTTGCTCCTATGCTTGAGACACCAGTCCTCTCTTCCCCCCATCACAAGAAATCCTTTATCCCCAAAAACTCCCGAACCAACTCAGAAGAAGAAACCATTGAAAAAATTCAAGATTACCTAATGAAAACTGACACTCAACCTCCAAATCTTACAACTCCTGCTCCTTCCACACTCCAAGTAACTGCTGATATCCATCCTCCTCCTAACGATATCCCCCCTACACCCTATCCTCCCCCAACACCTCCCAACACAGCCCCATCCCCCCGACCCAACCCCGCCCACATTAAACCCCCCCACCATCCCCTCTATCCCTTCCACTCCCTCCTTACGCACGTGAATCCCTTATGTAACTCATTAACTCTCATAAAGTCTATACACACCACCAGACACTCCAATCCCACACATCCTACTGCCGTGCCCAATTTTGAAACAACTCGTACCTCTGCTTTCCCCCACCTATCCCCCTTCACCCCACCTCCCAACCTATCAGACATCCTTACAGAATCCCACACTTTTTGCTTCAAAAAACCTATTCTCTTTCCTCAAACGCATACATATTCTTCATCTAAACTAACTCCTTACCATACCCGACCCTAACCCTTTCACTCAACAACTCCTTTGCCCAGCTTAGACAACTAATCACTAACTCAACCACCCTTCCCTAAACATTAACTATAGTGCTACATGACCTTAGATGTCTAGCACATTTATCTTGCTTTTAACCATTAACCATTTGTGTAGGATTTTTCCCCCCCAAACAGCAATGAGCAGCAGCTTTTCTGAGGATTACAATTTCAGTTTTAAGAGGTAATTACCATCTGGTAAAATTGTGCAAATAACACCTTGCTATTTGTACAAGTTTGCTGGCATGATTCTTGTTTTCAAAGCATGAGATATGGATCAAGGGAAAAAAAAAACAGATACAGACTATACAGCCGTACAGTACTGTATTGTAGGTAACGCATGAATGGTAATTATTTATATTTTATTGCCAATACTCTAAACTAACTACATGGCTACATACTTATCCAGTGAAGTTTTTGGGTGAAGGCAAGACCCTGTAACACTGATTTTCGGTCCTGCTATTTAGCAATAAATATCTAGACACATATGTTAATGATATAACAGAAACTAAATGCCTTTATTATAAACTACACACCATTATTATAAACTACACATTAAAAATGAAAATGTGAGGATGCAAATTACAATCTCCATTATTTAAAAATTACGGAATGGAATCTATCCTAAAATACTCTATGACTATTTCCCATGTTAGCAGTCTTAAAGGGCAGCACTTTTCCCCAACGAAGACGACGAGGCAATGAAGTGACCTAAGAACAGGAGGTAAAAACCTCCTTGAAGATGGCTCACGGTTAGAGGAACACGGCTGTTGTCATCCTGTTACAATAACGGCAAGAGATATTACATATTGATAAATGATAATGTTGGGCGTTGTGAAAAGTGTAAAAAATATTTCGTCATTGGTTTGGTGGTTTCATAGCAAAACATATATAACAAAAATAAGGATAAGAAAGCTGTGCATATTTGCTTATTGGTAGACAAGTATTTCTTAGGACAACGACTCGTACATCAGGTTTGTAATCCCAAATGGCATTCTTTTGGACTTTGTTCGTATCCTTCCTCTCCTCTATGACCCTCGTCTTCAACCACGTCCCCGAGCCAGTAGTCAATAAGGCCTGCTTCGATTTGCTGCTGCATCGCCCTTGTAATTTGCCGGCGGAAATGGGGCACCTCTCCTGATGATCAATACATTTCTTAATTTAGTGCCTGACGTTCCTTCATATTCAGTGTATTATTTCGCAATGTATATAACGAATACATTACATTTATACACGCACGCACACACAAACACACACACACACACACACACACACACACCACACACACACACACACACACAACACACACACACACACACCACACAAACACAACACACACAACACACACAACACACACACACACACACACCACACACAAACACACACACACACAACACACACACACACACACACACACAACCACACACACACAGAAAAAAAGGGATCCGATGGGCGAAAGGATACAACCTCCCTAACCCTAACCCCATGCTTCACCCATGCAAAAAATATATATCCCAAAATAATCAATTATGCCTATGCTCCTTACGAATAAAATACAGCATAGGGATATGTGTGTGCGTGCATTTGTTGACTTTAAACAACTTCCTCTGCATTTTAGAATCTGGAATAAAGACCAGGTTTAGTAACTCGAAAGAAATGTCACCTCAGTCCCCAAGAAGTCCTGCAAACTTGGGTATACTTCCACACGGCTGGTGTGAATGGGCGAGTACCCAAGGGCGTTCGTATACCGCAGCGCCACCACGGCCGTGTTCTGGAACTTCGTTGTGATGAATGAATAGCCTCCTTGTAGCACCATTTCCATGCTCTCATCCAGGTCGTGTGTCTAAAAGAGAAGCGATGAAAAGTGTCTAAGGATTATTGTATTATGCAATGATATAAGTGGTTGCATTTGGTTTTGCGATTAGAATTTACTAATCAAATATATGTAAGGACCCTATCTACAGTAGCAGTCTACAGAAAAACCCTAACAAGTTTGTGGAAAAGGACGATGTTGCCACCTTTGTTGTATTTAAACCGAAAGCAATAATAATGTGGACTACAATGGAAGCATTTTACATCCTAAGCATTTTACTGATAATGACAATGATTCACCATGACAAGAAGAGGAGAAAATTCCCCATACCAACAAACTGCTAAGGCATGGCACCTTCGGGCGTGCCCCTGTAACTAGCGTTTCTATTAGACAAAAATATATGAACAATTGAAATAAAAAATCCTCTCCCTTCGGCCACCCTGTTTCCACCTTTCTTAAACGATGAGACTGAATTGCTTCTGCTTAGAACGATAATGCAGCTAGATGTATTCTCCCAAAGTAAGGGCCCTTCCAAGATAGCTACTTGCTTCAGCATCATTTTTTTTTCAGCATTTATTTCATCACCTGCTTCAGCACAATAAAGGACCTTCTATCTATATGTGTGGTGTGTGTGTGTGTGGTGTGTGTGTGTGTGTGTTGTGTGTGTGTGTGGTGTGTGTGTGGTTGGTGCGTGCGTGCGTGCGTGCGTGCGTGCGTGCGTGCGTGCGTGCTGCGTGCGTGCGTGCGTGCGTGCGTGTGCGTGCGTGGTGTGTGTGTGTGTGTGTGCGTGTGCGTGGTGTGTGTGCGTGCGTGCGTGCGCGCGCGCGCGCCTTGTGTTTTTATGATTAACGAACCACTAATCAAGCAGACATTTTTAAGCCACGTAACGCTAATACCTCCATCCGCCGGAATACTTCTTGGATAACAGGGTCCGTGCTGAGCTCGAAGTACGACCTCGAAGCCCCCAGGAGAAGCTCGCTGCCCCACCGCCAGCCCTTGCGTTCAGTCAGGTCGTGGAATGTGTTGGACCTCGGCTTCCCTGAGCTGAAACAGTCAAGTGGCGCGACCAGGGAGGAGCGGTAGCCAGAACCCGCAACCACACTTAGTATGGCCAGGCAAATCACCACCACCTATGGATAACGTGAATATATATCGTGTGTATGGATATCAAATTACAAAATTTTAAAAAATCCACGTTTTAACACATTGCACGGAACGAAACACATAAACGTTTTTTAAACAAATAAAAGAAATACATATAATGTGTAAGGAAGCAACAAAAGGTGGACGTTTCGAGGCTAAGCAGACCTGGTCTTGGACTTCTTTTGACCTTCGTTCTGTATGCCTACATGAAGAAAACACCTCTGCCTCCTCTTGCTGTTCAGTTTTAAAAGCCTTCCTGCACCTCAAATGCCACAAGAGGACCACCCATAAAAAAGACAAGAATAACAAAGCACTCTATCGGAATGAAAACAAACCCTCTACAATAAAAAATAAGTTTACTATAATAATAAAACCTATCTGGTGTAGCATTTTTTCTTTCTTTTTGCCAATTCATACCCTGCCAGTTGAGCTTGGGGCGGGGCGGTGGGCGGGTCTTCCCCCGCACCGTTTCCCCCACGTGAAGAAGAGCGTGGTGCTCAGACTGAAGACGGGGTTTTCCTGACAGGTGGTGACCACGCCCGCAGTAAGACGAAGAGAGACACGCCCGTCAAGAAAATGGATATTGCCCCCAAGATTAAACCACACTGTGCCTGAAAGACGAAAAAGATAGGCCTCTTGAATAATTTTCCTTCCTGCCATGTGGTTTTACTGTTTTATACCGGTATATCTTTTCTATCATTTGAAAGACTGATTCGTAAAAAGAGAAAGTGTTTCATGTACTCAATAGTAACCCGCGTAATATATTTTGAGAATGACTTTAAATCTCCAGATCACAATACTGTGCATCTTCCATTTCATGAAACGGAAAAAAAAATCTCTGTTAAGTTACTCCTGTCCAAGTTACCTATTGGATTCTGTTCTTCAGTTCATGAATGAACAAAATATTTACTTCACTGCACTTCAACTTTATTTGACTGGCGTTCTCATCCTGTGGTGATCTGATTAAAAGATGTCCATTCTACATTCAGATCTGGGATTTTAGAACTAATTTGCGATTGCAAATAGGGAAAATTGTTTTGGCGTCCTCTCTACCTCATATTAATAAGAGAAAAATGTAATTGATATATAGATCATATTCACATTTAGCTCCCGGAAACGTTAAAATATAGGTGCCTTTCGGTGGCCAAGGTGCGAGTCCCCTGCTTTGCCTAGATAATAAAACCTTCCAGGGCCTATCAGAGAATGAACAGTGTTTCTTTAATACTTAGAACACTGATTAATGGTCCATTGTTTTTTGCGTTGCCAATAAAAGGAACAGGAACCAAAGTGAGTTATTTATCCAGATCAGACTAAAAGAGAGTACGAGGAATTTTTACATTCATCTTTGGTTCTCATGAATGGGTATGTTCAGTATGAAAAAAAATGACCGTTGTTGGGGGAGGGGGGGGCAATTGATACTCTTTTCAGAGCGTGTCGGCATAAACCTTTATTTTATTGAACAGGACTGGCGTAGAGAGAAAAAAAAAATCTTCCCATGATCTCACCTGTGAAAGGGTCACAAGAGCCAAGAAATGCGGCAGACGGCGGGGCTTCAAGACGTGATGACGAAGGGATCCCGCGTGTAAATCCTGGCCTGTTCCATCGCCAGCAGTCTGGGTGCCGTGGGGGTGATCGTCGTTGAGAAGTCAGCCCTCCTGCTGAAGGGTTGCCACTAAACCTGTCCAGTTTCCTCCTTCAAGCAGCATTCCCCACTCCCCGTCCTTTGGTTCTCGGATAACGTATCTGAAACAGCAGATTTTTTTTTTTTTCAGCATTATGTTTTGGTTTGGATGGTTGTAAACCGTGTTTTGATTCAGTTTAAACGTTACTAAGCGAAGTTTTTGAACTTCAAATTCTAATTAATCAGGCAAAATAATGGAGGGCACTCATACACTTCGTACCCATATTTTGAATTATAAAAGCAAAAAAAGTCATGTAGTCATATATAACAATTATATGAAACTCAATATAGATTAGAGTTTTTTTTAAGTCAGACAATGCAAAACAACAAATAGTTAAGAACAGCTTTATTATACACCGTGTGACTCACGTGAAATGAGCTTGGCGGCGATGGCCACGAGCATGCGAGCGTTTGAGAGAGAATCCCGCAGCGTGAAATGTGGTTCCTGTCTCGTCCGTGTCTCGCGTGTAGTCGATGGTCGGAAAGTAAAACCTTGCAACGATGCGAAAATTGTGGACCCATGAAATCGTTAATTTCTTCTGAAAAGGTACTAAAACGTGAGGGGGAGTACACAGAGTAGATGCAAAAACAGATAGAAAAATAGTCATGAGGAAATTAAAGAAAAGTGTAGAAAAAAAGAATTAGAGAACACGTACAGTTGTATAGTAAAGTCACACATTCATACGCTTTTACAGACTTACACGTATACAGACAAAACAAAAATATAAACACAGAAATATTGAAATGATTATCTAGAAACCATGATTAAATAAATACTTACCAGAAAAGGGACTCGGGAATCGCGAGGGACCCCGAATTAAGTTGCCACTGGTCAAGCACCTGGCCCCCCCATCTTCACCGTGATCGCAATAAAGACACCGCCGATAAGCAAACACGTCCCTTTCTCACGCCCATCTGTTAATGGATTAGCCTGAGTCGAGGTCTGAAACTGTAAGGCATTAATTTGGCAGTATCGTAAAAGCTTCGATTCTTTTTCTGGTTGCAGTGCAGATTAATTTTTGTGTGTGCAGCAAGTTCTCACGATTTAAAAAAAAATAAGAATTGGCATGTTGAAGCTGAGGACAATAAAGACTGTTACTTATTCTTTCTTTATAATATTAACACATAGATACAAATATGTTTTCAGGCATTCAAGCATCTGTGCAAAACAAAGTTTATCCAGATACTGATCTCATCCGAAAAATGATATGTAGATTCTGATCTGCAAATTTCTGATTGCTTTCCCAACGGTTTGCTCGTCAATTATTAGGAAATCTGCAGTAAGTTTGTTGTAAAACGATTTGAAAAAAAAAAATATCGAGAAACAATCAGAAATGAAAAGCAGACCTAACACACCATTCCTTTCTGTCTAACTCAAAAGAAAAAACGAAATGATTTTCTTCAAAATACTCGATCAGTGGTTCTCAACCGGTTTGTTAGCCAATTGTTATCACTGATATCCCTGTGTGTGTATGTGTGTGTGTGTGTGTGTGTGCGTGTGGTGTGTGTGTGTGTGTGTGGGTGTGGTGTGTGTGTGTGTGTGTTGTGGTGTGTGTGTGTGTGTGTGTGTGTGTGGTGTGTGTGTGTGTGTGTGTGTGTGTAAACATATATTTACACACACCCATGTGTACATAAGAGTGGTGTTTATATATAGTTACATGTAGATATATATGTGTGTGTGTGTATATGTGTGTATGTGTGTGTGTGTATGCGTGTGTGTATGTGTGTATGTGGTGTGTGTGTGTGTGTGTGTGTGTGTGTGTGTGTGTGTGTGTGTGTGTGTGTGTGTGTAAACATATATTTTACACCCATCCACACACCCATGTGTACATAAGAGTGTGGTTTATATATATATGTACATGTAGATATATATGTGTGTGTATATGTGTTTGTATACATATATGTGTGTGTGTGTGTGTGTGTGTGTGTTTGGGTTTTGTGTGTGTGGTGTGTGTGTGTGTGTGTGTTTTGGTGTTTTTGGTTTTGTTGTGTTTGGGGTTTGTGTTTTTTTTGTGGTGGGGTTTTTTTTAAAAAATTTTTTCCCCCCCCCGGGGGGGGGGGGGGGGGGGGGGGGGGGGGGGGGGGGGGGGGGGGGGGGGTGTTGTGGTGTGTGTGTGTGTGGTGGTGTGGTGGGGGTGTGTGGTGTTTTGTGTGTGGGGTGGTGGGGGGTGGGTGTCTCGTGGGTGTGTTTGTGTGGTGTCGTGTGCGTGTGCGTGTGCGTGGCGTGGGGGGTGTGGGTGTGTGTGTGTGTGGGGTGTGTGTTTGTTTGATTCACACCAAAAAACACACACAACACCCCAAACACACACACAACACACACACACACACAACACACACCCCACACCCCCAAACACACCACACACACAATTATAAATAATATAT
>NW_023661335.1:0-17750 GCF_015228065.2 Penaeus monodon
TATTATCTATATATATATAATATATATATTATATATATTTATATATATATATAATTATAATTATATCTAATATCTATATTCAATTTCTTATATCTATTATGCAGATATTCTATATTCTATATATACAGATATCCTATTTATCTATATATACAGATATAGTATTTTTCTATCTATCTATATATCTCTATCTATCTATCTATCTATGTATAAACTGTATATATCTATATCATATCTATATATATATATATATCTGTCTATCTATCTATCTATCTATCTATATATCTATATATATAGATATAACTTTCTATCTATCTCTATTTATGTATCTATATATAGATCTATCTATCTATCTTCTTTTCTCTTATATATAGATATATTTATCTATATATAATATATCTATATATATAGAATATCTATACATATAGATATATCTATACATTTAGATATATCTATACGTATAGATATTCTATATATATAGATATCTATATATATATAGATATCTACTATCTGTCTATCTATCTATCTAAACGTATATATCTATCATATATCTATCTAAAATTCTACCATGTATATATAGATATCTAAACCCATCTATCTATCCATCTATATATATCTATCTAAACTATCTTTCTATCTATCTATATACTATTTATCTACTATCTATCATCTATCTATATCAAACTACTGTAATATTCTATCTATATCTATCTATCTATCTATATATCATCTATCTATCCTATATCATTTTCTATCTATATCTATCTATGATATCTGATATATCTACATAATATCTATATATAGATAATCTATTATATGTTTTATATCTATATATATTGTATATATATATCTATATTATGTATATATATCTATATATATGTATATATATATAATTTTATATATATTGTTACGCCGGTCGCCCCGTCTCTCTGCCACCAAAACAAGGCAGGCTAGGCGACGGCGTGTTACCACAGGTCGTGAACACTGAACAGCTCCAAGGGGGCACCGAACACCACAGCTCCCCAGAACACCAGGAGAGGAAACGCTAAGTGGCGAGGCAGGCACCCAGTTTAAAAACAAAATGGACAGTCTTTCCTTTATTTACACAAGTTATTTAAACCCCTACACTTTTCTATAGCACAATACAGGGGGGACACCAGCATGTCACACTGCACGCTACAGCTTATAACAGGGGAACACCAAGTTTATCAGGTCACAAGGGCACACACGAGGTCTTCACAGGAGCAGCACCCAACTGCGTCTCTTGGCTTGTTCCTCCGCTCACAGCCAGTTGCGTCGTGTTTGCCCAGGTCCCTTCATGTTAACACTGCCCAGGTCGTCCTTTTCATGTTAACACATGTTTCGCACAGAGACAAAGACCCACTGGCGTAGCAATATATATATTATATATGATATATATATAATATATATATAATATATAATATATAATATATATATAATATATATATCTTTCTCTCTCTCTCTATATATATATATATGTTTAACATAATAAATGTTAAAAAACTTAAAAACCCACCTTACCGCCATAAAGACCCCGTCCCTACGACCGACACAGGAACACCCGACGTCATTAGCTTCCGCCGGGTATACTTCGGCCGCTGAAAGACGTTTTCCCAGACAAGGCTACCCCACCTGTCCTCTCGCTTCTATCTTTCTTTCTTTGTTGGATTTCTTGGCTATCAGTCAGCGGCATGTGGCCATGGTTATTAAGCCAATGGATCCTATTCATTCTATCAATGTATATAAGGTCATAAGGTTTTGTCTCCCTTAGAAAAGTGATTACTTTACTTATTATTTTTTATCATCTGATAAAGGATTTGATGTTTAAAATCTTTTATTTTTTGTCGGAAAAAGTTTATTAAATGTTGTCCTTTGTTGGTGAAAGTGGGCGAAGTGCCGTGAGTTTGGAAAAGTGTGGCTTTTCCAAATTATATTGTACACTTCTAGCAACTTAATCATGGCATCATGATTAAGATGCTTTATCATCTCATATCGAATCTCATCAGAGCCTGGGGATGTTCCTCTACAGGCTTCTAGGGCTCGGACAAGCTCATCCATTGTTAGGTCTTTATTATAATCAAAGTCATCTCCTGTGGCAAAGTGAATAGGTTGCAGCTCAGGGGCTTCCTTGGTGGTCAGGAATGCGGGGTGGTAATTTGCCGAGCTGCTTGTGTAAGAGAACTGCCTGGCGAGTACATTCGCAATGTCTTTAGGAGAGTCTAAATTGGTTCCCTCGTGAGTGATGTTTTTAATTTTGCAAGACGTTTTGTTCTTATTGATTTTATTGATAGTGGACCAAACCTCTGATATTTTGGTATTGCTGTTTATTGTAGAGACAAAGCTCCGCCAGGAGTCTCTTTTTGCTTGTCTTATTACTCTACGAGTCCTAGCTCTTGCTTGTTTGTAATTGCAAAAGTTCTCATTAGTGATATTATTTTGGAAAAGCCTGTAGGCCTTATTGCGTCGGCACAGCGCCCTGCGGCAATCTGGTGTCCACCATGGAACTCTATGCTTAACGCAATCTGTCGAAGTTTTAGGAATGGATAGCAATGCTGCTTCTATAATCGAATTCTGAATATTGTTTACTTTATCATTAATGCTTGACGCTCCTTGTGAAGGCGACCCAGTCTGTTTTTTTTACGTTAAATTTAGGCGCTGAAGGCGTTCTCACTGTGTCGCATGAATATTTAATCAAAATAGGAAGATGATCGCTTCCCAACGAGTCGTCAATGGTGTGCCACACTCACTTGGCTGCTATTGATGAAGAAACCAGTGATAAGTCAATAAAGCTCAAATTACCGGTATTGTCGTCTACCCGCGTCGGGCTACCATCGTTCAGAAGGACCAGATCAGAATCATTAATCAACTTAACTACTTGCTCACCCCTACCATCCACCCGCAGGAAACCCCAGAACGTATGATGAGCATTAACATCAGCTAAAATTACTTTATTTTGTGGCAGACGTTCCTGAAGAGCAAAAAGCTTATCATAAATTACCACTTGATCAGGTGGATAATAAACCGAACATGTAGTCAGATACGTGTTATTGATTTTTACTTTGCATGCGACAAACTCCAAAGTAGAACTAATAGTCACTTCAGTGAAAGGGAGGCTTTGGTGGATGTACATGGCGACTCTGCCTCCACCCCTCACGATCCTTCTGACACAGATGGTATTTCCTCAGCGAAACGACCTCGTCAGAGACGAGGTCGTTTCTTGTACTGACTATGATATCGGGAGCATAGGACGAGGCTAATAATCTGAGGTCATTTTACTTTAGATCTAGACTTCGACAGTACCACTGTATAATGGTTAACGCGAAGATTACGTTTTATGGGGTTTAGAAGTGCCTTGTCCGCCGGTTTTAATTTTCTTTTTCTGGGAGGGAGGTTCGTCCTCCTCTCCCCCGCTACCCAGGGGCCTCCCATGGGTATTTTTGGAGACAGTAGCCTCCATGTCTTGCATCTCGCAGCCAGGGAGACGCCCGGTGGAAGATGATCTGTTCCAAGAAACAGACCAAACACCAGACGAAGTCCTAGCAGGAGCCGCCTGGACGAGAAGATGCGATGATGATGATGCTTTTGCTGGGTTGATTCAGCAATTTGTTGAATTGTATTTTTCAATTCTTTAATTTGACTCATTAATTCCTTAACCGTTTCCTTTAACTCAGCAATTTCTTTATCCTTAGCTGCAAGTTCCTGATTGATGCCGTTAGCACTGGAAGTGTTGTTAGTTGCTACTGAAGTGTAGGAAGTATTGGGTTTGCTGGTCAAACCTTCAACTTTCCTCTTGGCTTCACGGTAACTAACATCATGTCCTCTCATGTATGCTAATATTTCAGTCTCCATCAAGCTGCTGCACTCGGCAGAGCCAGATTGATGGGGACCTCCACAGTTAGCACACTTGATAGTTTTCTCAGTACATACAGCAGTGTCATGATCTCCAGCACATTTACCGCAAGTAAATTTACTAGTATCTTTATCATTGCATCGTAATGAGGTGTGTCTAAATTTTTGGCATCTATTACAGCACACAGGTTTTTGGATGTAAGGTCGCACTTGGACACGTTCATATCCAACTGTGACATACTCAGGAATTTTACTTGAAGCAAAAGTAAAAAAGCACAATCCGGTTTTTTGTTCGCACATTCCCATCTTTCTTGGTCATGCAGTTCACGTCCACTACGCTTTGGTCCTTCATATTTTCCAGAATTTCGCTCTCCTCCATTGTCCTCAAATCCCTGCTAAAGATTACTCCCTTGCAGGTATTGGGGCCAATAGGGATAGTTACGTTAACCTTCAAATCATGAATCTGCGTCAGTTTAAGCAGGTCCTTAATCTGGGAGTTGAACTGCACTTTTACAAGGAGGCTACCATCTCGCAATTTCCTGACAAAATCAAAATCGCCGTCCACTTGACCATCAAGGACCTTCTTGATGATGAAGGGGCTCACATTCAAAAGACGATTGATTTCCATTCACGCATTTGACAGTCAAATACCTTGCATTCTCTGGAGGGATTGAAAAGAATAGTCGTTCTCGTTTGTCAGCAGTAGGGGTTCCGTTGTTCAAGGTCGCATTAGTTGTAAGAAAGTCATGGGTCGTCCCCCCTCCTTGAGGAGGAGGAGGGATAGCCGAGGAATCGTTCATGATGGGTATCGGACCGAGTCCGTACCCTGGGCCCGTGCCCGTTGTCCTGAAGGGACCAGTTACCCCTTACCTATTGTTAATCAACCTAACAGCAATAGCTAAGAGAAGAGTGTGGCAGTTTCCGTCCTCTAACCCCCCCCCCCCAATGGAAGCCTGGTTGCGTTCTCCAGTACCAAAGAGGAATCAAGTTATGTGGAAGACACCTCCTTACCGCCGAAATTGCCTAGTGCGAAGGACGGTAAATCGGTGCCCACCCCCCAGGCGAATACGGGAGCCCACAAGGGTACTCCGGTAGGTTCAGGGAAGTCACAGGAAAGAGGGAAAATTTAGAATAAAGGAAAAGTGCCCCAAAAAACGCCCCAGACTACTGGGCCTCCCTACCCAGGGGTCAATGCCCTAAGGGCTGCCCTGGTGTAGAAGAGAGTTGAGGGTCTGAGGTGGGGTGCTGACTACGCCTACTGTAGTCTCGTGTGACCTGCAAAACAAGGCAGTGAAGTGCAGGCAAAGCACAAAGTGCTGAAAAAGATCTGAAAAAATCAGAAATTTTCTTTACGTAAATTACGTTAACAAAACTCAGAAGTAATAGCGCCGAGCGAGACAAGAGGCCACGGACACCAGGGTAGCTCCTATGGCCACAAGGCTTTAATCTATTGCTGCTGCGTCTGAAAAGAAGTCTGAGCTGGTCAAAGTCTCAAACACGAGTGCTTCTCACTTCTTTGTTGGATTTCTTGGCTATCAACCAGCGGCATGTGGCCAGGGTTATTAAGCCAGTGGATCCTATTTTATTCTGTCAATCTTGATAAGGTCGTAAAGTTTTGTCTCCCTTTGGAAAGTGATTAATTTATTGTATTATTTTTTCATTATCTGATAATATATTTGATACTGTAAATTCTCGATTTTTTAATCTGAAATAGTTTTTAAGTGGCTGTCATTGGTTTGAGTATTTTGGGCATACTGTTAGGAGATGATTTATTGTAAGGGTGGTGGTACACTTTAACCTCAGCCTCACTGCATAGAAGCTGGACACCCCGCGCCAATCACCAACTGACATTTCCACGTCCCTGCGGGCACGGTGCGTTTGTCTCGACGCCCCGTGGACATCATGCAGCCCACTAAGTCTCCACACTGGGGCGGCCAAGCAGTGATCCCTCCCCAGGCAACCACCGTTGTGGTTCCCAACCCACCATCATATCCACGATAGACTCACCCACTACCGTATCTAGGTTCTATTTACTTAGAATTATTTAAATCAGCGTGCTTGCTCACACAAGCGCGCGGGCGATGCGTGTGCACATAATGCACTCACGCACTCGTATACGGCGATTGGTGTGTGCAACTGCACTGATTTTATATATATAAGAACCACCAACAATGATTGCCTAAACAAATACTCCCCTGGGGAGGGATCACTGCTTAGCCGCCCCAGTATAAAGACTTGGTAGGCCACATGATGTCCAAGGGGCGTCGAGTGGTGCATTAAATACCGTGCCCGCAGGGACGTGGAAATGTCAGTTGGTTATTGGCGCGGGATGTCCGGCTTCTTCGCAGTGAGGCTGAAATGTATCCTGCTTCTGAAGTGAGAGTAGGAAGTGGGTGATGAAGCGTCGCCCGTCACACGGATCAACAAGGGGCACATCCCTCAGGACAGAACTAAGTCTAACTCTTCCATCTATAAAAATCCGCCAGGTTACTAGGACGGGATAGTTCCCACCCCTGGCCCTGCGGTTCGGCCATCTTGTACTAACAATCAAAAGAAAACAAGACTTAAATGGACAAGGGAAGAGTATTATGAGGTAATGTACTGCTTTTGCTATACACTCATGGAGCCTGCTGCAGAAGTTGTGAGCATATTTCTGTTAGCGTTCCATTTGCCTCAAACTTCAATCACCCTGGTTCGCTGGTGGTGGCTCGGTGTTTGATTTTGGTTGGCAGATCTATGGAAAAGAAAATAATAATAATAATAATAATAATAATTATTATTATTATTATTATTATAATAATCAGAGATATCCTCAAAGTCATCAATAAAGCAAAATGGACCTGGGCAGGACACGTCACCAGAAGAAAAGACAATAGATGGACCACTAAACTAACAACTTGGCAGCCGAGGGGTCACACTCGAAACCGTGGCCGTCAGAAGACCAGATGGCGTGACGATCTCGATACCTTCAGAAAATTTTGGCACCGTGATGCCAGCAATCGTGCAGAATGGAGACAGTTAGGGAAGGTCTACGTCCAACAACGGACCCTCAATAGCTGATGATGATGATGGTGGTACACTGGAGGCACTGTGAGGGGAAAGTTCTCTCTATATAAGGAGTGAGGTGGTGATTTGGTAGCATTGACCCTGAGACGGGCCAACACCACCTCCTCCCTTCTGATTTTCCTGTGGGCTGTGTCCCACAGTGTAATTGTGTTTTTAATTTTATGGTTTATTTGTAGGTTGGTCCGCTCACTTTGCACAAGAGATGGATTTTTTGCTTTTATAAGAGACACAAAACACCTGAGATCTGTACGGAACTATGCTAAGGTCCAGATCACCAGTTGACCGGCTAATTTGTCAGCCAGCTCATTGCCATGGATACCAGAGTGCCTGGTACCCATATTAGCTTGGTTGATTTGTTGGCACCATGTAGCTTACGAATGATATTACCCAGAAGTTCATTTTTAGTGGTTTCTAATGATTTAACGACTTTAAGTGAACTTAATGAATCTGAAAAAAAATACTATTCTATCGTGGGTCGTCGATAGTGCAAAATCAATGGCAAAAGTTCAGCAAGAAAGATCGATGTATGATTCGGCAGTCTGAACTTTAGTTCACATTCAGTCGACCATACACCCCACCCACACACTCATCTGTCTTGGAGCCGTCGGTATATATATGAAAAAGGGAGATGTTTAACAAGGATCTCTCTGAACCTCTGGCGTACCTCCACCTCCGGCGCCATGGCCTTGGCTGATGGAAGCCAGGCTTCCATGATAGAAAAGTTGGGGTTTCCCATGGCGCTATATTTGAATGAACCAGGGTATCGATGTAGAGAGATCTATACCGACTTTCTCCGACGAGGTCGTGGAGTCTCGTGGCAAAGGGCCTATCCACTATTGCCATTAGGGTGCTCGAGCCTCGAGCCACCTTTGCGGCATAGCTCAAGGCTAACTGGCCGCGTCTGAGTCGGAGGGGAGGTACTCCTGACTCCACCTCAAGACGCTCAATGCGAGTGCACTTCAGGGCTCCAATACACACACGCAAGCAAGCATTCTGCACAGCATCCAAACTTTTCAAACTTGTTCTCGATGCCGAACCATACACGATAGACCCATAATCTACTTTAGACCTAATCAGGGCTTTATATACCATTAGCAAAGACTGTCTATCAACTCCCCATTTATTACCAGAAATGCACTTTAATAAATTTAGTGCTCTTTGACATTTATTTTTTAACTGACCAATGTGGTCTTTCCAATGAGTCTACTATCAAAAAGTAGACCTAAAAATTTAGCAGAATTTTGAATAGGTATTGGGTGGTTGTCTAGAGTTAGCCTGATGTTCGGCTTCCTCCTATGTGAAAAAATTACCCCAATACTCTTTCTAATGGAAAACTTAAAACCCCACTGGAGGCCCCCGTTATCAATCATACCCAGTGCCAATTGGATGCGATTTGCTGAGAATTCTGCATTATTGCTGGAGTGCCATAATGCACAATCATCAGCGTACAGTGAGTATTTAAGATTCCGAGGAGGAGCTGGTAAGATGTCATTTATCATGCATAAAAATAATGTTGGTGACAAGACACTTCCTTGTGGGACCCCGTTTGCCTGGAGAAAAATGTCCGAAAAAGTGACATTGTCGGAAAATAATTTGACAGCAAAAGTTCGCCATTTCATGTCGTAGGCTTTTTCTATATCTAAGAATACTGAAATCAAAAAATCTTTTTTGGCAATGGCCTCTTGAATATGACTGTCCAGCTTTACTAGCTGATCGGGAGTTTGGCGTCCCTTGCGGAAGCCGCACTGCTCGTCAACTAGTAAATTACTGGAATTTAAAAAATGCAATAGCCTACTGTTAACAATTCCTTCCACTTGTCAACGCAATTGGGCGGTAGGAGATGGCAAGTCTGGGATTACCCCCTCCTTTCAATATGGGAATGATGTGGGCGAAGTGCCATGAGTTGGAAAAGTCACACTTTTCCAAACTCATGGCACTTCGCCCACATCATTCCCATATTGAAAGGAGGGGGTAATCCCAGACTTGCCATCTCCTACCGCCCAATTGCGTTGACAAGTGGAAGGAATTGTTAACAGTAGGCTATTGCATTTTTTAAATTCCAGTAATTTACTAGTTGACGAGCAGTGCGGCTTCCGCAAGGGACGCCAAACTCCCGATCAGCTAGTAAAGCTGGACAGTCATATTCAAGAGGCCATTGCCAAAAAAGATTTTTTGATTTCAGTATTCTTAGATATAGAAAAAGCCTACGACATGAAATGGCGAACTTTTGCTGTCAAATTATTTTCCGACAATGTCACTTTTTCGGACATTTTTCTCCAGGCAAACGGGGTCCCACAAGGAAGTGTCTTGTCCCCAAACATTATTTTTTGCATGATAAATGACATCTTACCAGCTCCTCCTCGGAATTTTTAAATACTCACTGTACGCTGATGATTGTGCTTTATGGCACCCACAATAATGCAAAATTCTCAGCAAATCGCATCCAATTGGCACTGGGTATGATTGATAACGGGGGCCCCAGGGGGGTTTTTTAAGTTTTCCATTAGAAAGAGTATTGGGGTAATTTTTTTCACATAGAAGAAAGCCGAACATCAGGCTACCTCTAGACAACCACCCAATACCTATTCAAAATTCTGCTAAATTTTAGGTCTACTTTTTGATAGTAGACTCAATTGGAAAGACCACATTGGTCATTAAAAAATAAATGTCAAGAGCACTAAATTTATTAAAGTGCATTTCGGGTAATAATGGGGAGTTGATAGACAGTCTTTGCAAATGGTATATAAGCCCTGATTAGGTCTAAAGTAGATTTGGGTCTATCGTGTATGGTTCGGCATCGAGAAAAATTTTTTGAAAAGTTTGGATGCTGTGCAGAATGCTTGCTTGCGTGTGGTATTGGACCCCTGAAGTGCACTCGCATTGAGCTCTTGAGGTGGAGTCAGGAGTACCTCCCCTCCGACTCAGCCCGCGGCCGTTACCCTTTGAGCTATCCCCAAAAAGGGGGGCTCGAGGCTCGAGCCACCCAAATGGCAATAGTGGCATTAGGCCCTTTGCCACAGACTCCACGCCCCTCGTCGAGAAAGTCGGTATAGATCTCTCTACCATCGATACCTGGTTCAGTCAAATATAGCGCCATGGGAACCCCCAACTTTTCTATCATGGAAGCCTGGCTTCCATCAGCCAAGGCCATGGCGCCGGAGGGGGAGGTACGCCAGGGGTTTTCAGAGAGATCCTTGTTAAACATCTCCCTTTTTTCATATATATACCGACGGCTCCAAGATATGAGTGTGTGGGTGGGGTGTATGGTCGACTGAATGTGAACTAAAGTTCAGACTGCCGAATCATACATCGACCCTTTTCTTTGCTAAACTTTTTGCCATTGATTTTGCACTATCGACGACCCACGATAGAATAGTTTTTTTTCAGATTCATTAAGTTCCTTAAAGTCGTTAAATCATTAGAAACCACTAAAAATGAACTTCTGGGTAATATCATTCGTAAGCTACATGGTGCCAACAATCAACCAAGCTAATAGGGGTCCCAGGCCAACTCTGGTATCCATGGCAATGAGCTGGCTGACAAATTAGCCGGGTCAACTGGTGATCTGGACCTTAGCATAATCCGTACAGATCTCAGGTGTTTTGTGCCCTCTTATAAAAGCAAAAAATCCATCTCTTGTGGAAAGTGAGCGGACCAACCTAAAATAAACCATAAAATTTAAAAACAAAATTTACACTGTGGGACACAGCCCACGGGAAAAATCAGAAGGGAGGAGGGGGTGTTGGCCCGTTCTCAGGGTCAATGCTACCAAAATCACCCACCCACTCCTTATATAGAGAGAAACTTTCCCTCACGTGCCTCCATGTACCACCATCATCATCATCAGCTATTGAGGGTCCGTTGTTGGACGTAGACCTTCCCTAACTGTCTCCATTCTGCACGTTTTGCGGGCATCACGGTGCCAAAATTTTCTGAAGGTATCGAGATCGTCACGCCATCTGGTCTTCTGAGGGCCCCACGGTTTCGAGTGTGACCCTCGGCTGCCAATTGTTAGTTAGTGGTCCATCTATTGTCTTTCTTCTGGTGAGTGCCCTTTGCCCAGGTCCATTTTGCTTTTTTGATAAACTTTGAGGATATCTCTGATTATTATATAATAATAATAATAATAATTATTATTATTATTATTATTATTATTTTCTTTTCCTAGATCTGGCCAACCAAATCAAACACCGAGCCACACCAGCGAACCAGGTGATTGAAGTTTGAGGCAAATGGAACGCAAACGAATATGCTCACAACTTCTGCAGCAGGCTCCATGAGTTGATAGCAAAAGCAGTACATTACCTCATAATACTCTTCCCTTGTCCATTTAAGTCTTGTTTTTCTTTTGATTGTTAGTACAAGATGGCCGAACCGCAGGGCCAGGGTGGGAACTATCCCGTCCTAGTAACCTGGCGGATTTTTATAAAATTGGAAGATTTTAGACTTAGTTCTGTCCTGAGGGATGTGCCCCCTTGTTGATCCGTGTGAGGGGCGACGCTTCATCACCCACTTCCTACTCTCACTTCAGAAGCAGGATACATTTAAGCTCACTGCGAAGAAGCCGGACATCCCGCGCCAATAACCAACTGACATTTCCACGTCCCTGCGGGCACGGTATTTTAATGCACCACTCGACGCCCCTTGGACATCATGTGGCCTACCAATCTTATACTGGGGCGGCTAAGCAGTGGATCCCTCCCCGGGGGAGTATTTGTTTAGGAAATCATTGTTGGTGGTTCTTATATATATAAAATCAGTGCAGTTGCACACACCAATCGCCGTATACGAGTGCGTGAGTGCATTATGTGCACACGCATCGCCCGCGCGCTTGTGTGAGCAAGCACGCTGATTTAAATAATTCTAAGAAAATAGAACCTAGATACGGTAGTGGGTGAGTCTATCGTGGATATAAATGGTGGGTTGGGAACCACCAACTTTGGTTGCCTGGGGAGGATCACTGCTTGGCCGCCCCAGTGTGGAGAACTTAGTGGGCTGCATGATGTCCAGGGGGCTCGAGACAAACGCACCGTGCCCCCCGGACGTGGAAATGCCCAGTTGGTGATTGGCGCGGGGTGTCCAGCTTCTATGCAGTGAGGCTGAGGTTAAAGTGTACCACCACCCTTACAAAAAATCATCTCCTAACAGTATGCCCAAAATACTCAAACCAATGACAGCCACTTAAAAACTATTTCAGATTAAAAAATCGAGAATTTACAGTATCAAATATATTATCAATAATGAAAAAATAATACAATAATTAATCACTTTCCAAAGGGAGACAAACTTTACGACCTTATCAAGATTGACAGAATAAATGGATCCACTGGCTTAATAACCCTGGCCACATGCCGCTGGTTGATAGCCAAGAAATCCAACAAAGAAGTGAGAAGCACTCGTGTTTTAGACTTTTACCAGCTCCGACTTCTTTTCAACGCAGCAGCAATAGATTAAGCCTTGTGCCATAGGAGCTACCCTGGTTTTCCGTGGCCTCTTGTCTCGCTCGGCGCTATTACTTCTGAGTTTTGTTAACGTAATTTACGTAAAGAAAATTTCTGATTTTTCAGATCTTTTTCAGCCCCTTTGTGCTTTGCCTGCACCTTCACTGCCTTGTTTTTGCAGGTCACCCGAGACTACAGTAGGCGTAGTCCACCCACCTCAGACCCTCAACTCTCTTCTACACCCGGGCAGCCCTTAGGGCATTGACCCCTGGGTAGGGAGGGCCCCGTAGTCTGGGCGTTTTTTTGGGGCACTTTTCCTTTATTCTAAATTTTCCCTCTTTCCTGTGACTTCCCTGAAACCTACCGGAGTACCCTTGTGGGCTCCCGTATTCGCCTGGGGGGTGGGCACCGATTTACCGTCCTTCGCACTAGGCATTTCGGCGGTAAGGAGGTTGTCTTCCACATAACTTGATTCCTCTTTGGGACTGGAGAACGCAACCAGGCTTCCATTGGGGGGGGGGGTTAGAGGACGGAACTGCCACACTCTTCTCTTTCTATTGCTGTTAGGTTGATTAACAATAGGTAAGGGGTAACTGGTCCCTTCAGGACAACGGGCACGGGGCCCAGGGTACGGACTCGGTCCGATACCCATCATGAACGATTCCTCGGCTATCCCTCCTCCTCCTCAAGGAGGGGGGACGACCCATGACTTTCTTACAACTAATGCGACCTTGAACAACGGAACCCCTACTGCTGACAAACGAGAACGACTATTCTTTTCAATCCCTCCAGAGAATGCAAGGTATTTGACTGTCAAATGCGTGAATGGAAATCAATCGTCTTTGAATGTGAGCCCCTTCATCATCAAAAAGGTCCTTGATGGGCAAGTGGACGGCGATTTTGATTTTGTCAGGAAATTTCGAGATGGTGCCCCCTTGTAAAAATGCAGTTCAACTCCCAGATTAAGGACCTGCTTAACTGACGCAGATTCATGATTGAAGGTTAACGTAACTATCCCTATTGGCCCCAATACTGCAAGGGAGTAATCTTTAGCAGGATTTGAGGGACAATGGAGGAGAGCGAAATTCTGGAAAATATGAAGGACCAAAGCGTAGTGGACGTGAACTGCATGACCAAGAAAGACGGGAATGTGCGAACAAAAACCGGGTTGTGCTTTTTTACTTTTGCTTCAAGTAAATTCCTGAGTATGTCACAGTTGGATATGAACGTGTCCCAAGTGCGACCTTACATCCAAAAACCCGTGTGCTGTAATAATGCCAAAAATTTAGACACACCTCATTACGATGCAATGATAAAGATACTAGTAAATTTACTTCGGTAAAAAGTGCTGGAGATCATGACACTGCTGTATGTACTGAGAAAAAATATCAAGTGGTGCTAACTGTGGAGGTCCCCATCAATCTGGCTCTGCCGAGTGCAGCACTTGATGGAGACTGAAATATTAGCATACATGAAGGACATGATGTTAGTTACCGTGAAGCCAAAAGGAAAGTTGAAGGTTTTACCAGCCCAAACCCCAAAACTTCCTACACTTCAGTACAACTAACAACACTTCCAGTGCTAACGGCATCAATCAGGAACTTGCAGCTAAGGATAAAGAAATCTGAGTTAAAGGAAACGGTTTAAGGAATTAAAGAGTCAAATTAAAGAATTTTAAAATACAATTCAACAAATTGCTGAATCAAACCCCGCAAAAGCATCATCATCATCGCATCTTCTCGTCCAGGCCGGCTCCTGCTAGGACTTCGTCCCGGTGTTTGGTCTGTTTCTTGGAACAGATCATCTTCCACCGGGCGTCTCCCTGGCTGCGAGATGCAAGACATGGTGCCCACTGTCTCCAAAAAAAAACCCATGGGAGGCCCCTGGGTAGCGGGGGAGAGGAGGACGAACCTCCCTCCCAGAAAAAGAAAATTAAAACCGGCGGACAAGGCACTTCTAAAACCCCATAAAACGTAATCTTTTGCGTTAACCATTATACAATGGAACTGTCGAAGTCTTAGATCTAAAGTAAATGACCTCAGATTATTAGCCTCGTCCTATGCTCCCATATCATAGTCAGTACAAGAAACGACCTCGTCTCTGACGAGGTCGTTTTCGCTGAGGAAATACCATCTGTGTCAGAAGGATCGGAGGGGTGGAGGCAGAGTCGCCATGTACATCCACCAAAGCCTCCCTTTCACTAAACTGGCAATTAATTCTACTTTGGAGTTTGTCGCATGCAAAGTAAAAATCAATAACACGTATCTGACTACATGTACAGTTTATTATCCACCTGATCAATGGTAATTTATGATAAGCTTTTTGCTCTTCAGGAACCCTCTGCCCACAAAATAAAGTAATTTTAGCTGATGTTAATGCTCACATACGTTCTGGGGTTTCCCGCGGTGGATGGTAGGGGTGACAAGTAGTTAAGTTGATTATGATTCTGATCTGGTCCTTCTGAACGATGGGTTTGCCCGACGCGGGTAGACGACAATACCGGTAATTTGAGCTTTATTTACTTATCACTGGTTTCTTCATCAATAGCACCAAGTGAGTGTGGCACACCATTGACGCTCGTTGGGAAGCGATCATCTCCTATTTTGATTAAATATTCATGCGACACAGTGAGAACGCCTTCAGCGCCTAAATTTAACGTAAAAAAAACAGACTGGGTCGCCTTCACAAGGAGCGTCAAGCATTAATGATAAAGTAAACAATATTCAGAATTCGATTATAGAAGCAGCATTGCTATCCATTCCTAAAACTTCGACAGATTGCGTTAAGCATAGAGTTTCCATGGTGGACACCAGATTGCCGCAGGGCGCTGTGCCGACCAATAAGGCCTACAGGCTTTTCCAAAAATTCACTAATGAGAACTTTGCAATTACAAACAAGCAAGAGCTAGGACTCGTAGAGTAATAAGACAAGCAAAAAGAGACTCCTGGCGGAGCTTTGTCTCTACAATAAACAGCAATACCAAAATATCAGAGGTTTGGTCCACTATCAATAAAATCAATAAGAACAAAACGTCTTGCAAAATTAAAAACTCACTCACGAGGGAACCAATTTAGACTCTCCTAAAGACATTGCGAATGTACTCGCCAGGCAGTTCTCTTACACAAGCAGTCGGGAATTACCACCCCGCATTCCTGACCACCAAGGAAGCCCCTGAGCTGCAAAACCCATTCACTTTGCCACAGGAGATGACTTTGATTATAATAAAAACCTAACAATGGATGAGCGTGTCCGAGCCCTAGCTGCCTGCAGAGGAACATCCCCAGGCTCTGATGAGATTCGATATGAGATGATAAAGCATCTTAATCATGATGCCATGATTAAGTTGCTAGAAGTGTACAATATAATTTGGAAAAGCCACACTTTTCCAAACTCACGGCACTTCGCCCACTTTCACCAACAAAGGACAACATTTAATAAACTTTTTCCGACAAAAAATATAGATTTTACAACATCAAATCCTTTATCAGATGATAAAAATAATAAGTAAAGTAATCACTTTTCTGAGGGAGACAAAACCTTATGACCTTATATACATGATAGAATGAATAGGATCCATTGGCTTAATAACCATGGCCACATGCCGCTGACGGATAGCCAAGAAATCCAACAAAGAAAGAAAGATAGAAGCGAGAGGACAGGGTGGGTAGCCTTGTCTGGGAAAACTTTTTCAGCGGCCGAAGTATTCCCGGCGGAAGCTAATGACGTCGGGTGTTCCTGTGTCGGCCGTAGGGACGAGGTCTTTATGGCGGTAAGATGGGTTTTTTAAGTTTTTTTAACATTTATATGTTAAACATATATATATATATATAGAGAGAGAGAGAAAGATATATATATATATATATAATATATATATATATATATATATATATATATATATATATATATATATTGCTACGCCAGTGGGTCCTTTGTCTCTGTGCGAAACATGTGTTAACATGAAAAGGATGACCTGGCATGTGTTAACATGAAGGGACCTGGGCAAACACGACGCAACTGGCTGTGAGCGGAGGAACAAGCCAAGAGACGCAGTTGGGTGCTGCTCCTGTGAAGACCTCGTGTGTGCCCTTGTGACCTGATAAACTTGGTGTTGCCCTGTTATAAGCTGTAGCGTGCAGTGTGACATGCTGGTTCCCCCTGTATTGTGCCTATAGAAAAGTGTACGGGTAAATAACTTGTGTAATAAAGGAAAGACTGTCATTTTGTGTTTACTTCGTGCCCTGCCTCGCCACTTAGCGTTTCCTCTCCTGGTGTTCTGGGGACGCTGTGGTGTTCGGTGCCTCTTGGAGCTGTTCAGTGTTCACGACCCTGTGGATAACACGCCGTCTGCCTAGCCTGCCTTGTGTTGGTGGCAGAGAGACGAGGCGACCGGCGTAACAATATATATATATTACTATAATACATATATATAGATTATATACATATATATAGATATATATATAGATCTATATATAGATAGATAGATCTATATTAGATATCTCTATATTAATATATCTATTATGTATTCCTTATTATAGAAAATTATCTAGATATAATAAATATCTTTTATATAGATTATCTATATATAGATATATTTTATAATTTAAAAAGATTTGATATCTATAGTAGATAGATCATAATAGATATCTATAATAGATAATATATATATATATAATAATAGATGGATAGATAAAAAATAGATAGATAGATAGATGTAGATAAAATAGATGTAGATAGATAGATAGTAGATATAGAAGAGAGATAGATATAGATAGATTTGATAGTATAGATAGTATAGATAGTAGAAAGATAGATTTTAGATAGATATAGATGGATATAGATAGATAGATATATACAGATAGATAGATAATAGACAGATAGATAATATCTATAATATATAGATATATATATATATAGATATTCTATACTATAGATATTTTCTAAATGTATAGATATACTATAGTATAGATGATTTCTATATATATAGATAATCTATATAATAGATAAATATATCTATATATAAGAGAAGAGATAGATAGATAGATAGATCTATATATAGATACATAAATAGAGATAGATAGAAAGTTATATCTATATATATAGATATATAATAGATAGACACATAGATAGACAGATATTTATGTATATATATAATATAGATAAAAGATATATAAAGATTACTAGAAAAGATGAAGATAGAGTATACGATAGATAGTAAATAGATATCGTATATATAGATAATAGATATATCTGTATATATAGATAATAGATATATCTGTATAAGAATTATATAAAAATCTTATTATAGATATTTTTAAAATATCTTATATAAAAATATATATATATAGATATATAATATATATATATATATTATAATAA
>NW_023661336.1:12500-17748 GCF_015228065.2 Penaeus monodon
TTTTTTAAATTTCCAGCAGTATCACTGAACTACAACAACTACTAGATAAAGTTAGAGAAGCAAGCGAAAAGGCTGGCTTGTTTCTTAATGCCAAGAAAAAATAAGATCATGAACATTCAAAGAAACCGGCAATGAACAATGATGAACATGTTACAATCAATGGAATGATTGTAGAAAATGTGAAAGAGTTCACTTATCTTGGAGCTGTTTAACTAATACATATGATGATTCACCGGAGATAAAAAGAATTTCCATTGCAAAAAAAGCCACAATTGCTCTCAATAACATCTGGAAAGACCGAAGCATTACCTTACGGACAAAGCTGAGGTTATTGAAACTCATTTTGTTTTCCCAATTGCAGCATATGGTTCTGAGTGTTGGGTGTTGAAAATAGATAGACAAGAAAAAGATCAATAGTTTTTTTAAATGTGGTGTTACAGACGAATACTGCGTTTAGCAGGACAGAGAAGAAGACGAATGATGAAGTGCTGAGAAAAATAAATTGTAAAGACCGGCTGTTGGACTCTTGAACAGGAGGAAATTAAAGTTTATTGGTCATGTAATGAGAAGTAAAAGTATTGAGAAAAACTTGCTGACAGGGATGGTGATAGGAAACAGAGGAAGAGGGAAACCGAAGACAAGACTGAGCACAATATCAAAGAGAACTTCACCTCGATTGCCTAACCCAGCCACTGGGTGGGCAAGCCAGCCCAAGTCAGTGCTGGTCCCAAGTCCGGGAAAAATAGGAGAATGATTACCTAAAAGGTAAAAAAAACCGGCCACTCTCCGTGGAAAGGAACTGGGGACCCTACCACGTACTCACCCAAGATCATCACAACATGAAAACTACAATTTAAATATCATGCTGTGACACGGCCGGTCAAACATGAGCCTATACCGTTGAAGAAGAGATACACACACACACACACACCACACACACACACACACCACACCCCACACACACACACATTATATATATATTTTATATATATATATATATATATATATATATATATATATGTGTGGTGTGTGGTGTGTGTGTGTGTGTGTTGTGTGGTGTGTGTGTGGGGTGTGTTGGACTGGTATTTTAAGCAGTTGTACCAGGTGAACCCTCCAACAGTTATCTTGGATGCAAGCGATGTCACAATGCCTGTGCTGGACCCACCCCTCAGCGAGGAACTTCCCACTTTAACCGAGGTTAGGATGGCGATTTCCAAACTGAAGAGTGGGAAAGCTGCAGGGATATGCGATATCCCCCGCTGAAATTCTAAAGGCAGGGGTGAACCTATGGCTTGAGGCACGCATGCAGTCTTGACTGCCATCTGGCAGTCTGGTACCATTCCCCCTGACCTTTTGAAGGGGAAAGGGATCTTTGGGATTGTAGCAACTACCGTGGCACACACACACACACACACATACACAAATATATTTCAAAATATATATAATATATATTATATATATAATATATATATATATTATATATATATATTAAATTATATAACACACACACACACACACACACACACACCCCACACACATATATTATATATATATATATATATATATAATATAATATTATATATATATGTGTGTGTGTGTGTGTGTGTGTGTGTGTGTGTGTGTGGGGTGTGTGGTGTGTGTGTTTGGGTGATGTGTGTGTGTGTGTGGGTATGTGGTTGTGTATGTGTGTATATATATATATATATATATATATATATATATATATATATATATATATATATTTTATATATATATATATTTTATATATATATATATGGGTGTATGTGAGTGTGTATGTGTGATATCAGAGAGTGGAAGCTATTAAGTTTAATGCTACCTCTGTCGCTAGCAAAAGTATACCAAAAAGAGAAATGATGAAGCATATAAAATAAAAGAGGTTCAGCAGAATTTACATGGTACTATGACACGATATTTCTTTGCCATGTGTAGTGATGTACAGGCACGCAGAACATACACTTTACATGACAAGTTCAACACGCTGTCCTAGGCCGGGTACTCGTTTGTTATTGTTAAGTTATTATGTATATGCCAATTTTTTTTCTTTTTCTTGCCTTTTCTATAATATTTCTACATCATCATCATTACAATCATTACTATTTTTATTACCTCATTTTTAATGTCTAGATGTTTTTTATAATATGCTAATATTTTTATCATCTTTATTATCATTATCATTTATCTAACTATTATTTTTTCTTCATTATCTAATTATATCATTATCATTGTAATGTTTATGATAATAATGAGAATATATAAGAATGATAAAATTAAAAAATAAAAAATAATAATAATAAAAATAAAAAATAATAATAATAATAATAAAAAATAATAATAAAAATAAAATGATAATAATGATAAGGGGGAAAGATAAGATAATGAAAATAATAAAAATGAAAAGAAATGATGGTGATGTGAAGATAATGAACAGAGGTGAATTTAATCATTATTTTTTTAATTTCGTTTTAATTTCCTTTTTACTACATTTTTACCCTTTTTAAATCACTTAAATTTTTATTAATTTTTTTAATTTTATTATTATATTTACATTATTATTTTACATTATTATTTTTTTTGTTGTTGTTATTATTATCCAGATCACATTCATTTTTATTGTCCCATTTATCATTTTATCTTATATTATTTTTAATTTTTAATTTTTATTTTATTTTTTATTATTATCATTTTCACATCATCACATCATTATTATTTTTCCCTTATCATTATTCTTCTTTTTATTATATTATTATTTTTATTTTTATTATTATTTTATTAATTGTGTTTTATATTATTATTAGTGTTATTATTTTCATGATCTTACCATTACTTTATTATTATTATTTTATTATTTTATTATTATTATTTTTATTATAAATAATAAAATAATAATAATAAAAAAACATAATAAAAATAATAATGTAATAAAATAATAAAAATAATATAAAAAATAAAAATAAAATAATAAAATAATAATGATAAAAATAATAAGTAATAAAATAATAATAATAATAAATAATAATAAAAATAAAATAATAAAAAAATAATAATAAAAATTGTTGTTGTTGTTTTTGTTATTTTTATTTTTATTTTTACCCTATTATTTTTTTATTTCAAATGTAATTTTCATCATTGTTATTTTATTTGTATAATAATCATCATTTTTTTATTAATATATTTTATATCTTATTTCATTATTTTTAATATCTTTTTTATTATTATTATTATTTTCATCTTATTACTATTATTTTTGGTGTTGTTTTTGTGTTTTTATTATTATCTTATTATTTTTTTGTTTTTTGGGATTTTAAATTTTCATTTTATTTTACTATCTTTGTTAGCATTTTCTATCATTTATTATTTTAAATTTTTAATTGTTTTTATTTTTTATCATAAACGTTATTTCATTGAAAATATTTGTTTTTGTTTATTGTTAGTATCATTATCATATTTTTTCGTTATCATCTTATCTTTTTTTTTTTAACGTTTACTGTCATTATTAACAAACACACACACCAAAAAACACACACACACACACACACACACACAACACACACCACCACACACACACAAAATAATATTTTATATATATATATATATATATATATTAAAATTAAATTAATTATAATATATATAAATATATATATATATATATTTATAATAATTATAATATATTATAATATAATAAAAAAAATATTTTTATCTATTATCATTACAATTACTTTTCTGCTTTATCATTATGCTTTTACACTTATATTTTCGATAAAGATTTATTATTATTATTAATATTTTTTTATTAATTAGTTACTTTAAAATCATATTTTTATTTCATTTTCTATTTTTATTTTATTATTATTATTATATTATTATTATTTTTTTATTATCATTTCACGATTTTTTTTCATTTTTTTTATTTTTTATCATTAATAATAATAATAATAATGATGATAATAAAAAAATAAATAATAATAAAACAATAATAATAAAATTAAAATAAATAATAAAGATATAATAGCAAGATTATTTTTATTAAAGATTTTTATTTTCATTATGTTTTCATTATATTATTGTTGTTAATTTATTTTTATCCTTATATTGAATCTTTTCCTTATCTTGTTTTAATTGTTAACGTTATTTCATTTTTATCCTTTATATTGTTTCTGTTGTCATCATTATTTTAATTTTCATTTTAATAGTTATTTTTTTTTATTTTTTTATTTTTTATCGTTATTTTTATCGTTATCATTAGTATCACTTTATTTTGTATTTCATTATTATCAAATTATTTTTTAAATATTTCATTATTATTTTATTTCCATTTTTATCATTGCCCTTTTCTTATCATCATTATTTTCGTTATCATTTTTATTTCTGTTTCATCACATCATGGTTTTGGTTTTTATTTCCTTTATTATCATTAATTATAGTAATGATATTTCATTATTTTTATATCATTTTTATTATCATCTTATTATTTTTTTTATTATATTTTATTTTATTATTATTATTATTTTATTATTATTTATTATTATTTTTTTTAAAATAATTAATATTAACATTATTATTTTTTAATATTATATTTTTATTATTACATTACATTACATTATCATTATCTTATCATTACATTATATTATCTTATCATTTCATTTTCATTACATTATCTTTCATCATTATTATTTTTTTTTTTAATTATTATTATTATTATTTTATTATTATTTTTATTATTATTATTATTTTATTATTATTATTATTATTATTATTATTTTTTTTTACATCATAATCAGGCATCATTTTTTTTATTTGGATTTTATTTTATCAAATGATAGAAATAGCAATTGATATGGGGATAACTACTACTACTACTACTACTACTACTACTATTACTAAAAACACTAAGTCAAAGATAATAATAATAATATAATAATAATAATAATAATAATAATAATAATAATAATAATAATAAAAAAAATAAAAAAAAAAAACAAAACAAAATATATAATAATTATTTCAAGATTAATGATAATACTGATACAAAAATTTTTTGCTATAATCTAAAAAACCAGACTAATGAAAAATTACATAATAATAGCAATAATGATAGAAAAAAAATAATAAAATAATATCACAAAAATGATAATAATAAAATAAAAAGATAATAATAATAATAATAATAGAACAATAATAAAATAATAATAATAATAATAATAATAAAAATAACAATAATAAAAAAAAT
>NW_023661337.1:0-5000 GCF_015228065.2 Penaeus monodon
TTTTCTTTCGGTCTTCTTGGGGAGGAGCACAGCCGGGATTTAGGCAGAAACCACCCTGGGCAATGGTGACGCACAGCAGCTTGTTGAGCTCTTCATCGTACATGGCAAGCGCAAGTGACGGGGGATGATACGGGTCTTCTTGTTGTCACGAGGGGCGTACCGCCATTCCGGACCTCACGGCCAGGTATCCATGACGGAAAACCAGGTACCGGGGCACCAGCTCCCCACGCTCGGCGTATTTTGCCCTTACGCGAAGGCGGTGAATTCTGCCAACAGGGAACTAAAAGGCCGGCCCTGCGGAGCGGGACTTTGACTTGCCCTTTACCTTAACCCCTTACCACGACCGACATGATGTTTGCTTGTTAGGTACTTTAAAAAAAACCTTATCGCTGTTTGGTCGAGCTTATTTTTATAGGCGGCCCCGGTTGACTGAGTCCAGATTGCGACGCTGGCATGGGGAACGGACCTCAGATGACCCAGTAGTCGTGGTCCTGTACCCCGGAGGCTGGCATGCGCGTCGAACAATAAAAGGAAAAAGTGAGTGGGGAGCTTCATTCACTCACTCGTTTTTGAGACTTTGAATAGCTCTGACCTCTGTCCAACGCAGAAAGCAATAGACACAAAGCCTTGTGCCATAGGAGCTACCCTGGGGGTCCGGGGCCACTTGTCGCGCTCGCCGCTATTGCTTCTGAGTAATACTAACGTAATTTACGTAGAGTAAATTTCTGATTTTATCACACTTTGTCTTTGCCTGAAACCTTCATTGCGTTTTTTTTTGCAGGTAACACGAACTACAGTAGGCTAGTCACACCCCACCTCAGACCCGCAGCTCTCTTCTACACCAGGTAGCCCTTACGGGCATTGACCCTGGGTAGGGAGGCCCAGTAGTCTGGGGCGTCCTTTGGGGCACTTTTCCTTAATTCTAAAATTTTCCTCTTTCATGTGACGTCCCTGAGCCTACCGGAGTACCCTTGTGGGCTCCCGTATTCGCTTGGGGGGTGGGCACCGATTTAAACCGTCCCTTCGCATTAGGCAATTTTCGGCGGTAAGGAGGGGTCTTCCACAAAAACTCGATCCTCTCTGTGGTACTGGAGAACGCAACCAGGCTCCATTGGGGGTAAGGACGGAAAACTGCCACACTCTTCTCTTAGCTTTGCTGTTAGGTTGATTAACAATAGTTAGGGGCAACTGGTCCCTTCAGGACAAGGGGCACGGGCCCAGGGGTCGGACTTGGTCCGAAAACCCATTATAAACGATTCCTCGGCTACCCCTCCTCCTCCTCAAGGAGGGGGGACGACCCTGACTCTCTTACGCCCAAATGCGACCTTGAACAAGGGAACCCTACTGCTGACAACGAAAACCCGACGATTTTTTTCAATCCCTCCAGAGAATGCAAGGTATTTGACTGTCAAATGCGTGAATGGAAATCAATCGCTTTTGAATGTGACCCCCTTTCATCATCAAGAAGGTCCTTGATGGTCAGGGGACGGCGATTTTGATTTGTCCGAAATTGCGAGATGGTAGCCTCCTTGTAAAAGTGCAGTTCAACCCCCAGATTAAGGACCTGCTTAAACTGCCCGCAAAATTCTATTTTGAAGGTTAATGTAACTATCCCCATTGCCCCAATACCTGAAAGGGGAGTAATCTTTAGCAGGGATTTGAGGACAAGGGGACGAGAGCGAAATTCGGGAAAATATGAAGGACCAAAGCGTAGTGGACGTGAACTGCATGACCAAGAAAGACGGGAATGTACGAACAAAAACCGGATTGTGCTTTTTGACTTTTGCTTCGAGTAAAATTCCTGAGTATGTCACAGTTGGATATGAACGTGTCCAAGTGCACCTTACATTCAAAAACCTATGCGCTGTAATAGATGCCAAAAATTTGGACACACCTCATTACGATGCAATGATAAAGATACTAGTATTTAAACTTGCGGTAAATGTGCTGGAGATCATGACACTGCTGTATGTACTGAGAAAACTCTCAAGTGTGCTAACTGTGGAGGCCCCCCATCAATCTGGCTCTGCCGAGTGCAGCAGCTTGAAGAAGGAGACTGAAATATTAGCATACATAAAGGGGACATGATGTTAGTTACCGTGAGGCCAAGAGGAAAGTTGAAGGTTTGACCAGCAAACCCAATACTTCCTACGCTTCAGTAGCAACCAACAACATTTTTTTTTCCAGTGCAAACGGCATCAATCAGGAACTTGCAGCAAAGGATAAAGAAATTGCTGAATTAAAGGAAAGGGTTTAAAGGGAAATTTAAATGAGTCAATTAAAGAATTGAAAAATACAATTCAACAAATGCTAAATCAACCCAGCAAAAACAGCAGCATCATAAGGAGGATGATACCAAATCACAATCTGGATCGCACCTTCTCGCCCAGGCGACTCCTGCTAGGACTACGCCTGGTGTTTGGTCTGTTTCTCGGAACAGTCATCTTCCACCGGGCGTCTCCCTGCAGCGAACCGGGACATGGAGACTACTGTCCTCCAAAATACCCATGGGAGGCCCCTGGGTAGCGAGGGAGAGGAGGAAGAACCTCCCCCCCCAGAAAAAGAAAATTAAAACCGGCGGACAAGGCACTTCTAAACCCCATAAAACGTAATCTTTCCGCGTCGACCATTATACAATGGAACGTCGAAGTCTTAGATCTAAAGTAAATGACCTTAAATTATTAGCCTCGTCCTATGCTCCCCATATAATATTATCTCCAAGAAACGCACTAAACACACCTCGTGTCTGACGAGTCGTTCGCTGAGGAACAAACCATTTATGTGGGAAGGATCGTGAGGGTAGGGGTGGAGGCGGAGTCGCCATGAAACATCCCCCAAAAGCCTCCCTTTTACAGAAGTGACTATTGATTCTACTTTGGAGTTTGTCGCATGCAAAGTAAAAATTAATGGCACGTATCTGGCTATATGTTCACTTTATTGTCCCCCTGATGCAGTGATAGCCTATGATGAGCTCTTTGCTCTTCAGGAACGTCTGCCACAAAATAAAGTAATTTTAGCCGATTTTTAATGCTCATCATACGTTATGGGTTTCCCTGCGGGGATGGTAGAGGTGAGCAAGTTTTAAGTTGCTTAATGAGTCTGATTTAGTCCTTCTGAATGATGGTATTCCGACGCGGGGGGACGAAAATACCGGTAATTTGAGCTTTATTGACTTATCACTGGTCTCTTCATCAATAGCAGCCAAGTGCCTGTGGCACACCATTTGACGACTCGTTGGAAGCGATCATTTTCCTATTTTGATTAAATATTCGCGACACAGTGAGAAACGCCTTCAGCGCCTAAATTTAACGTAAAACGAGCAGACTGGGTCGCCTTCACAAGGAGCGACAAGCTACAACTTCTAGGAGAAACCAGAGATTATAAAGTAAACAATATTCAGAATTCGATTATAGAAGCAGCATTGCTATCCATCCCTAAAACTTGACAGATAGCGTTAAGCATAGAGTTCCATGTGGACACCAGATTGCCGCAGGCGCTGTGCCGCGCAAAAAGGCCTACAGGCTTTTAAAAAATAACATCACAATGAGAACTTTTGCAACTACAAACTAGAAAGAGCTAGGGCTCGTAGAGAAATAAGACAAGCAAAAAGAGACTCCTGGCGAGTTTTTGTCTCTACAATCAATAGAAATACAAAAATATCGGAGGTTTGGTCCACTATAAATAAAATAAATAAGAAAAAATCATCATTTAAATTAATAACATCATCCACGAGGGCACAAATTTCGATTCAGCTAGAGACATTGCTAATGCACTCGCCAGGCAGTTTCCTCATACAGCAGCTCAGCTAATTACCATCCCACCTTCCTGACCATCAAGGAAAGGCTGAGCTGCAACCAATTCACTTTGCCACAGGAGATGACTTTGATTACAATAAAGATCTAACAATGGATGACTTGTCCGAGCCCTAGAAGCCTGTAGAGGAACATCCCCAGGCCCGATGAGATTCGATATGAGATATGAAGCATCTTAATCATGATGACATGATTAAGTTGCTAGAAGTGTACAATAAAATTTGGAAAAGTCACCCCTTTTCCAACTCATGGCACTTCGCCCACATCTTTCCCCATATTGAAAGGAGGGGGTAATCCCAGACTTCCCATCTCCTACCCCCCAAATTGCGTTGACAAGTTGCTTATGCAAGGTCATGGAACGAATTGTTAACAGTAGGCTTTTTGCTTATTTTTTAAATTCCAGTAATTTACTAGTTGACGAGCAGTGCGGCTTCCCGCAAGGACGCCAAACTCTCGATCAGCTATAAAGTTTGGACAGTCCATATTAAAGAGGCCATTGCCAAAAAGTTTTTTGATTTCAGTATTTTTTAGATATAAAAAAAGCCTACGACATGACTGGCGATATGGCCTACTCAGAAAACTTTATGCTTTTGGATTACGTGGAAACTTGCCTTGTTTTTATTCAAATTTTCATTTCTGACAGAATTTTTGCTGTCAAATTTTCCGACAATGTCACTTTTTCGGACATTTTTTGCCCCGGCAACGGGGCCCCCACAAGGAAGTGCCCTTGTCACCAACATTATTTCTATGTATGATCAATGACATCTTACCAGCTCCTCCTCGGAATTTTAAATACTCACTGTACGCTGATGATTGTGCTTTTATGGCATTCCAGCAATAATGCAGAATTCTCAGCAAATCGCATCCAATTGCACTGGATATGATTCATAACGGGGGCCTCAGTGGGGTTTTAAGTTTTCCATTTTGAAAGAGTATTGGGGTAATTTTTTTTACGTAGGAGAAAAACCGAACATCAGCTAACTCTAGACAACCACCCATACCTATTTTAAATTCTGCAAAGTTTTTTTGGGCTACTTTTTGATAGTAGACTCATTGAAAAACCACTTGGTCAGTTTTAAAAAATAAATGTCAAAAAGCACTGAATTTTTTTAAAGTGCATTTCTGGTAACAAATGGGGAGCTGATAGACAGTCTTTGCTAATGGTATATAAAGCCCTTGATTAGGTCT
>NW_023661337.1:10000-17743 GCF_015228065.2 Penaeus monodon
AAAAGTTTTTCATGAAGCCCGGGCCCTTTGGGAGGAAAACCCCAGTGTCAGGGGGGACCTGTTGAGCACCTTGTAATGTAATGCTGACTCCCCTTCCTCCTGCCTTCTTCTTCTTATCACCCTTGGTATAGACTTTTGGGCCTTACCGCCTTCTTGGCAGCCTTTCCGGAATTTTTGGGGCTGATGTAATCGACTTAGGCACGAAGAATGAAGCCCTTTCTTTCTTTCTTTGTTGATTTTTTGGGCTATCCCGGGGCTGTGGCCAAGGTTTTAACCCAATGGTCCTATTCTTCTGTAAATCTAGAAAAGGCATAATTTTTTGTCCCCCTTAAAAAAGTGATTAATTTATGTACTATTTTTTCTTATTTTATAATATGTTTGTTGCTGTAAAGTCTTTTTTTTTTGATTCTGAATAGTTTTTTAGTTGCTTTTTTTGGTTTTGTGTATTTTTTGCATACTGTCGGAATGATTTATTGTGAGGGTGGGGTACACTGGGGGCACTTGGGGGAAAATTCTCTCTATATAGGGAGTGAGGGGGGAAATTGGGGGTGGCATTGACCCTGACCGAGCCAACACCACCTCCTCCCTTTCTCCTTCTGGGGGCTGTGTCCCACGTTCTATGTTTTTTTTTATTTTGTTTGTGATTTGGAGGTTGGTCCACTCACTTTGCCACGGAGATGTATTTTTGTTTTATAAGAGACAAAAAACACCTGAATCTGTAGGGCCTATGCAAGGCCCAATCGCCTTTTGACCCGGCTAATTTTAGCCTGCTCTTGCCATGGATACCAGAGTGGCCGGGTACCCAATTAGTTTATTGTTTTATTGGCACCATGTACTTACGAATGAATTACCCGAAGTTCATTTTTGGTGGTTTCTAATGATTTAAGGGCTTTAGTGAACTTAAGAATCTAAAAAAATTACTATTCTATCGTGGGTCTCGATATGAAAAGTCAATGGTTTTATAAATGGCAAAAAGTTCAGCAAAAAGATCGTGTATGATTGGGCAGTCGCCTTTAGTTCACATTCAGTCGACCATACACCCCACCCACACCTCTTCTGTCTTGGAGCCGTCGGTAATATATGAAAAAAGGGAGATTTTAACAAGGATCTCTCTGAACCTCTGGCGTACCTCCCCTCCGGCCCCATGGCCTTAGCGATGGAACCGGCTTCCATGAAAAAAAATTGGGGGGTTTCCCATGCGCTATGTTTGATTGAACCGGGTATCGATGGTAAAGGGATCTTTAACCGACTTTCTCGACAGGCGGGGAGTTTTGGGGAAAAGGGCCAATGCCACTATTCCCATTGGGGGTGGCCGGGGACTCGAGCCCCTTTTGCGGCTAGCTCAAGGCTACTGACCGCTCTGAGTCGGGGGGGAGGTACTCCTGACTCCACTCAAACGCTCGCCCGAGTGCATTTCGGGCCCCAAGACACACACGAAAACAGGCATTCTCACGCCCCAAACCTTTCAAGCTTTTCTTGATGCCGAACCATACACGTTGCCCCATAATCTCTTTAGACCAAATCGGGGCTTTATATACCATTAGCAAAGACGTCTTCACTCCCCATTTGTTACCAGAAAGCACTTTAAAAAATTTCAGTGCTTTTTGACATTTTTCTTTAACTGCCCAAATGTGGTCTTTCCAAATTAGTCACTATCAAAAAGTACCCAAAAACTTTGCAAAATTTTTTGAATAGGTATTGGGGTGGTTTTTCTAATTAGCCTGTTTTGGGCTTTCTCCTCGTAAAAAAATTACCCAATACTCTTTCTAAGGGAAAAACTTAAAACCCACGGGAGGCCCCAGTTATAAATCATATCCATGCCATTGATGCGATTTCTGAAAATTCTGCATTATTGCTGAAGCCAAAATGCCAATCATCAGCGTACAGTAGTATTTAAATTCCGGGAGGAGCTGGTAAGAGTCTTGATCATACATAGAAATAATTTGGTGACAAACACTTCCTTTGTGGGCCCCCGTTTGCCGGGAAAAAATGTCCAAAAAGTACTTGTGGGAAAAATAATTTGACAGAAAAAATTTTCTGTCAAAAATAAAATTTTGAATAAAAAAAGGCAGTTTCCACGTACCCAAAAAAGCAAAAATTTTTTTCTGAGTAGGCCCATATGCCATGTCATTCGTAGGTTTTTTCTATATCTAAAAATTGAAATAAAAAAATTTTTTTTTGGCAATGCCTTTGAATATGACTGTCCAGTTTTACTAGCTGTGAGAGTTTGGCGTCCCTTGCGAAGCCGCACTGCTCGTCAACTAGAAAATTCGGGAAATTTTAAAAAAAGCAATACCCACTGTTAACAATTCGTTCCAGACCTTGCATAAGCAACTTGTCAACGAAATTGGGCGGTAGGAGTGGCAAGTTGGGATTCCCCCCTCCTTTTTCAATATGGGAATGTTTGGGGGCGAAGTCCTGATTTTTTGGAAAAGTGTGATTTTTCCCAAAATTTCATTGTACACTTCTAGCAACTTAATCATGTCTCATGTTTAAAGATGCTTCCCCTCTCTATCGAATCTCATGGGGCCCGGGGGATGTTCCTCTACAGCTTCTGGGGCTCGGACAAGCTCATCCATTTTTTTAGTCTTTATTGTAATCAATCACTCCTGTGGGAAAATGAATTGGTTGCAGCTCAGCCTCTTCCTTGATGGTCAGGAAGGGGGGATGGTAATTAGCTGATTTCTTGTATGAGGAACTGCCTGGGGAGTGCTTAGCAATGTCTCTACTGAATCGAAAAAGGCCCCCGTGGATGAGTTTTTTATTTTTTAAAAGATGATTTTTTTTTTATTGATTTTATTTATGTGGGGGCCAAACCTCCATATTTTTGTTGCTATTGATTGTAAGACAAAGCTCCGCCCGGATCTCTTTTTTCTTGTCTTATTACTCTACACCCCACTCTTGCTATTTGTAGTTCAAAGTTCTCATTTGTGATGTTTTTTTTTGAAAAGCCTGTAGCCTTATTGCGTCGGCACGGCCCTGCGGCAATCGGTGTTCCCCTGGACTCTAATCTTAACGCTATCTTCAAGTTTTAGGAATGGGTAGCATGCGCTTCTATAACGAATTCTGAATATTGTTTCTTTATCTCAAAGGTTTCTCCAAAAGTTTGGCTTGACGCTCCTTTGAAGGCACCCGTCTGCTCGTTTTACGTTAAAATTTTGGCGCTGAAGGCTTTTTTCACTGTTCCCCCATGAATATTTAAAACAAAATAGGAAAATGACCTTCCCCAAAGAGTCGTCATGGGTGCCACAGGACTTGGCTGCTATTGATGAAAAAGACCAGGGGTAAGTCAATAAAACTCAATTTCCGGGATTATCGTCCACCCGCGTCGGGCTACCCTCATTCAAAGGCTAAACAGACTCATTAAACAACTTAACTACTTGCTCACCCTACCATCCACCCCAGGGAACCCATACGTATGATGGCATTAAAATCGGCTAAAAATTACTTTTTTTTGTGGGAACTTTTTCCCGAAAAGCAAAGAGCTCATCATAGGCTATCACGATCAGGGGGAAATAAAGTAACAATAGCCGAACGTGCCATTTAATTTTTTTTGCATGCACAAAATCCCAAGTAGAATCAATAGTCACTTCCCGTAAAAAGGGGGCTTTGGTGGATGGACTGGGGGACTCGCCTCCACCCCTACCCTCACGATCCCTTCCGACATAAAAGGTAGTTTTTCCCCAGCGAAAAGACCCCGTCAGACACAGGGGGTTAACGTTTCTTGGAGAACTATAATGGAGCTAGGACGAGGGTAATAATTTAAGGTCATTTCTTTAATCTAAACTTTACAGTTCCATTGTTATGGTCGACGCGAGATTACGTTTTTATGGGGTTTAGAAGTGCTTGTCCGCCGGTTTTAAATTTTTTTTTTTCTGGGGGGGGGTTCTTCCTCCTCTCCCTCGTACCCGGGCCCCCATGGGGATTTTTTTGGGGACATATCTCCAGTCCTGCGTCTCGCTGCCAGGAACGCCCCCTGGAGATGATTGTTTCCCAGAAACGACCAAACACCAGGCAAGTCCTCAGGAGCGCCTGGGCGAGAAGGTGCGATCCAGATTTTGATTTGGTATCATCCCCCTTTTAGCTGCTGCTTTTGCTGGGTTTTTTCCAATTTTTTAAATTGTTTTTTTCAAAATTTTTTAAATTTACTCTTTAATTCCTTAAACCCTTTTTCCCTTTAATTTAGCAAATTTTTTTATCCTTACTGCAAATTCCTGATTGATGCCGTTTGCACTGGGAAGTTTTGTTTGGTTTTCTACTGAAACGAGGAAGTATTGGTTTGCTGTCAAAAACCTTTTAACTTTCCCCCTTGGCCTCCGGTAAATAAAATCATGTCCTCTCATGTACTAATATTTCAGTCTCCTTCTTCAAGTGCTGCACTCGGGAGAGCCAGATTGAGGGGACCCCACATTAGCCACTTGGAGTTTTTTTTCATACTCAGCAGTGTCTGATCTCCAGCACATTTCCGAAGTAAAATTTTCTAGATCTTTTTTCTTGCATCGTAATAGGTGTGTCCCCCAATTTTTTTGGGATCTATTCAGCGCATAGGTTTTGAAAGTAAGGGCGCACTTGGACACGTTCAACCAAATGTGACAAATCGAATTTTTCTCGGCAAAATTTAAAAGCACAACCGTTTTTGTTCGTACATTCCCGTCTTTCTTGGGGCTGCAGTTCAGTCCACTACGCTTTGGTCCTTCAATTTTTTCCCGAATTTCGCTCTCTCCATTGTCCTCAACCCTGCTAAAAATTTCTCCCCTTTCAGGGATTGGGGCCCAAAGGGATGTTAAATTACCTTCAAAACTGAAACCGTCGTTTTTGCGGGCCTTAATCTGGGAAATTTTAACTCACTTTTTCAAGGGGCACCATCTCGCAATTTTCGACAAAATCAAAATCGCCGTCCACTTTACCCTCAAAGCCTTTTTTGATGATGAAGGGGGTCACATTCAAAAGCGATTGATTTTTCCCTTCACGGGGTTTGACAGTCAAAAACCCTTTCATTCCTGGAGGGTTGAAAAAAAACGTGTTCCGTTTGTCACGTGGGGTTCCCCTTGTTTTAAGGTCGCTTGGGGGGGAAGAGAGTCTGGGCGTCCCCCCTCCTGAGGGGAGGAGGGGTACCGAGAATCGTTCATAATGGGTATCGGGCCCAAATCCCCCCTGGGCCCCTCCCGTTGTCCTGAAAGGGGCCATTGCCCTTAACTTTTTTATCAACCCAAAAAGCAAAAGCTAAGGAAGAGTTGGGGCAGTTACCCTCCCTCTACCCCTCAATGGAACCGGTTGCGTTTTTCCAGTACCACGAGAGGGTCGAGTTATGTGGAAGACCCCTCCTTACCCCCGAAATTGCCTAACGAAGGGCGGTAAATCGGGGCCCACCCCCCAGGCGAATACGGGAGCCCACAAAAGGGGCTCCGGTAAAAGGGTCGGGGGGGTCACATGAAAAAAGGAAAATTTTAGAATTAAAGGGAAAAAAGCCCCAAAGGACGCCCCGACTACTGGCCTCCCTCCAGGGGCAATGCCCGTAAAGGGGTCCCTGGTGTAGAAGGGGCTGGGGGCGAGGTGGGGGGCTGACTACGCCCACGTATCTCGTGTTTTCCTGCAAACAAGCACTGAAAGGGGCAGGGAAAACCAAGGCTGAAAATCAATTTACTCTACTAAATTACTTTGTATTCTCAGAACAATAGCCCGAGCGGAAAAAAGAGGCCCCGGAACCAGGGTACTCCTATGGCACAAGGCTTGAGTCTATTTTCTGCTGCGCCCGGGCAGAGGTCAGAGCTATTCAAATCTCAAAAACCCAGTGATGAAAGGCTCCCCCCTCACTTTTTTTTTTATTTTTCGACCGCAGCCAGCCTCCGCGTACAGGACCACGACTACTGGGGTCTCGAGGGCCTTCCACATGCCCCCGTCGCAATCTGACTCAGTCAACCGGGGGCCCCCTATAAAACTAAGCTCGACAAACAGGAAAGGGTTTTATAAAGTCCTAAAAAGCAAACTCATGTCGGGTCGTGGTAAGGGTGGTAAGGAAAAGGCAAGTAAAGTCCCGCTCCAGCAGGGCCGCCTTCAGTTCCCTGTTGGCAGAATTCACCGCCTTCTGCGTAAGGGAATACGCCGAGCGGTGGGAGTGGTCCCCCGTGTACCTGGCTGCCTCAGGGAAATACCGGGCCCGCTGAGGCCGGGAAATTGGCAGGAAACGCGCTCGTGACAACAAAAAGCCCCCTACATCCCCCGTCACTTGCAGCTTGCCATCCGTAACGATAAAGGGCCTCAACAGCTGCTGTCTGGCGTCACCATTGCCCAGGGTGGTGTTCTGCCTAACTCCGGCTGTGCTCCCCCCCAAGAAACCGAGAAAAAATAAACTTTTTTTCTTGGTTGTCCCATCTCCATGGCTCCTTTAGGCCACAGCATCTTCCTAATGAAAAATTAAAATCTATTATAATAAAATCAACTCTAACACACACCCATTTTTTGTTTTTTTATGATTTGATTTTAGTAGAAATAAATGTCATCTATTCATAACGATTACAGACAAAAAGCATCATTTTAAAGAAATGGTTCTTTAAATTTTGAGAAAAAACCTTAAATTTGATTTCACACATCAAAATACATACATACATACATATATACATACATCACAAACCCCATAAAACCTTACATTTTTGGGGATATGTAAAAACCCCTGTAAAAGGCAATTTTTGGGACACAGTCTTACCTGACTGCACCTTTATACATCTACATGATACTTTTGTCAAGATCTCTATATATACACACACTACTATACATATAAAATATGTAGTGTATTAACACATTATATAAAAAAGTTACACATTATTATCTATATTACTACATATATACACACACATTTATTATGTATGTAATAATATATATATTATTAAAATAATATATATAGAAGATGAAGGATAGATGTGGAAGAAATAGAAGATGGGGGATAGAAGAGGATAAAAAAATAAAAAGGGGTAGAAAGATAAAGGGGTAGGATAGAAGGTGAGAAATGATGGGAAGAAGAAGAAGATAGAGGATAGAAAGGATAGAAAAGATAGAAGATGAAGATGGAGGGTGAAAAAGATAGAAGAGGATAGATAGAAAAAAAAAAAAAAGATGTGGATGAAATGAAGATGAAGGTGAAAGGGGTAGAAAAAGATAGAGGGATAGGAAGAGTAAAAGGAAGATGTGGGTAGAATGAGAGGGTAAGATAAGGAAAAGATGTGGATAGAAGTGGAAAATAGAAAAAGGGTAGAAAAAAATAAAGTGAGAGGGTAGAAAAGGTGAAAAAGATAAAAGGATAGGATGAAGATAGAGGATGATTGGTGAAGATGAGAGGAAAAAGGGTAAAAAAAGATAAAATGAGAGGAAGAAAAGGATGAAAAAGATAGAAAGGAAGGGTAAAGTAAGAGATAGTGTGGTAGAAGATAGAAAGAGAGGATAGAAAAGGTAGAAAAAGATGAAGAGGAAGAAAAAAATAGAAGAGGGTAGGATAGAAATGAAAAAGATAGAAGGGGGTGAAAAAAATAGAAAAGATAGGAAAAGGTGAGAAGATAGATTGGATAGAAGATAGAAAAATAGGGATAGAAAAGGGGTAAAAAAAAATAGAAAATGAGAGGATAGAAGAGGAAAAAAGATAAAAGGATGGTAGAAGATAAAAAAGGGTGATGTGGATAGAAGAAGAAGATGAAGGATAGAAAAGGATAGAAAAAGATGAAAAAGGGGGTGAAAAGGGGTAGAAAAAGAAGG
>NW_023661338.1:10000-17741 GCF_015228065.2 Penaeus monodon
TCTAGATATATATATAATTATAGGTATGTTTATATAATTATATAAATATATATATTGTGTGTGTGTGTGGTGGTGTATGTGTGTGGTGTGTGTGTGTGGTGTGTGTGTGTGGGTGTGTGGTGTGTGTGTGTGCACGCAGTTGTGTGTGTGCGTGTGCGTGTGTGTGTGCGTATGCGTGTTGCGGCGTGTGTGTGTGTTGTTGTCGTGAGTGTGCCGTGTCAGGACTCGAACCTAGGCCCCTAGGGTATTGAACTAGAGGACCAGTTGGTTGGTTTAATACTGGTCCTCCAATTCATACCAAGGAGCGGACTTAGGTTCGAATCCTGGTCAGGGAGGGTTTGTGTGTGGTCTATCTATATATATATATATATAGATTTCTATATATATCTATCTATATATAATATATATAGATAATATATAATCTATATTAGATATATATATCGCATAGATAGATAGATGACAGATCGAGATATATAGATATATAGATATATAGATATATATGCTTAGATATATATATATTATATATTATATATCTAGATATATATATATATATAATAGTATGTTTGTGGGTGGTGTGTGTGTGTGTGTGTGTGTGTTGTGTGGTGTGCGTGTGCATGTGCGTGTGCGTGTGTGGTGTGTGTGTGTGAGTGTGTGTGTGTATGTGTGCGTGTGTGTGTGTGGTGGTGTGTGAGGGGCGGCCCCGATTGAATCCAAGCGACATGTAGGTGAAACTCGGTTGTAAGCATTACCATTTCTCTGTCTACAGAATTCAACACAGAACACAATTTACTGCGTTTCTTGTATGATTCCTAGAGAATGGGCATCTCCTATATCTCAGCTCCAGCTCTCGTAAGGCGAAAAATCAATGTTTATAACAAGAATCCAAAAAGTATGTTTCATTTTTACTCCCAACACTCCTTCGTGTTCCTCACGTGCCTTTGTTATCATAAAAGTCATAGGTATAGTCTGCTCTGAAAAGAAAGACGTTGATATACATACGAAGGGAAGTTTTCTGAACAGCCTAATTTTATACGGTACTATTACGCTGCTGTCGACGCTTCCGTAGCGAGAAGTTCTAGTGGTCAAGAGAGAAACAGGGTAATGTGGGTTGAGTGTCGTATGAGTCCTTGTGAATATCGAGCCTTTTTCTTTCCCCATTTGTTTTTTTATCAAAAATCCCTTTGAACTGTGAGGGTATTATGGCCTTTAAAACAGGGATGGTGATTAAGTGATAATTTTAGGACATGATCTAGCATGTACATAATATACTGGAAGTAAGAAAAAGGTGCTATAGTAGACACACGAGCGGGAGAGGACGCAGGCAGGACGATTGGACGTGTTCCACGAGCGCGAGTGATGCCTGACCCATCCTCAATCGGAGATATCACATGGACGACCCAACTGGTCTTTGTCAGGTGTTGGACGCGCATTTCATTTGCCCTTCAAAGACTTCAATCGCGAAGCGGACGAATTTTTCCTTCATTGTGTAGGAGGGGCCAGTTTAAAATGAAGCTATGAACCGCATTTGGCTCACAGGAGGCGACTAGGGAGTTTTACACAATATTAAGCCGTTCTTAATGAGAGTCCCGCAACTTGCAGAAGGTTATCAGGTGCTGACCCAATCTGCGTTGCACAGATTTTTCCTAAGAAGGACAAAAGGTTGTTCTTCGTCAAGCTCCATTTTTCTTTTTCATTAGAAAATATTCGGAACATGGGAAGGTTTTAGATTATTTTCTTTTACAAACCAACACACACAAACACACCACACACCCACACACACACAACACACACAAAAATAGATGTGTGTGGGTAGGTCTATAATGGAGATAAGATCTATATATATATATATATATATACTATATATATATATATATATATCATAATTAGATAATAGAGTAGAAATAGAGGTACTAGTTATATATATAATATTATATATCGTATATATAGAGATAATATAGCTAGAAGATATATATAGCGAGATATATGTATATATTATATTACACACATACATATAACTAAGTGAGAAGAGAGGAGAGAGGACCAGAGAAGCGAAGGTATGCACATAATACAAACACACACCCACACGCCCACCACACATACATACACAACACACAAACCCACAACCACACGCACACCACACACCACCCACACACACACACACACACACACAAACAATATGTCTACATGTATATCGATACTAATATATATCTATATCGCTTATCTCTCTCTGTACTCTATTTTCTATATATTCTCTCTCTCATATTATATCTCTCTATATATATTTACTATCTATCTATCTATCTATCTTCTATCTCTATTTATATATCTCTCTCACATAGAGAGCGAGGAGCGTAGCGGCGCGAGAGTAGGAGATTGAGGGAGTAGGACAGAGAGAGGAGAGGGAGAGAGAGAGAGAGAGAGAAGCGAGGGAGAGAGACAGGGAGAGAGAGGGGAAGAAAGAGAGATGAAGAGAGAGAGATGAGAAGAGAGAGGCCAAATAATAAATGGACCATACCCGATACACACACACACCAAAACACCAACACACCAACACACACACACACACACCACACACCACAAAACACAACCTATTTATATATATCTACTCTATGTATATATATATATCGATATAATATATATATATAGAGAGAGAGAGAGAGAGAGAGAGAGAGAGAGAGAGGGAGGGAGAGACGAGACAGAGAGAGAGAGAGAGAAAGGAGAGAGTAGATTCGAGAGATGAGAGGATAGACACCACACACACATCACACACACACACACATACACATTACATGGTGTGTGGTGTGTGTGTGCGTGTGTGTTACAGATGAAGTTATATATATAGATATATATATAGTTCTTATATATCTAGTTGATTATATATATATATAGATAATAGATAGTATAATATAATATGATATATATCGAGATATATTTATATATAATATATATCGTATAATATATTACCATCTCTATAATTTGTATATGTATGCCTGTAGTGTGTGTGGTAGTGTGTTATGGGCGGTTTTGGTGGTGTGTGTGTGTGTTGTGTGTGTGTGGTGTGTGTGTAGGGGTGTGTTGGTGTGTGTGTGTGGGGTGTGGGTGTGTTTGTGTTTTGTGTGCGTGTGTGTGTTTTTGTGTGTTGGTGTGTGTGTGTGTGTGTGTGTGTGTGTGTTGGGTGTGATGTGTGTGTGTGTGGTGGTATCTTTATTATAAATTTAACGTCAGAAAAAAAAAAAAAAAAAGTTAGATAAATATCTATATATATATATAATATATCTATAATTATTTATATATGTGTGTGTGTGTGGTGTGTGTGTGGTGTGTTGTGTGTGGCTGGGTGGTGTGTGTGTGTGTGTGGGTGGTGTGGTGTGTATGTGTGTGTGTGTGTTGTGAGTGCTGTCTGTGGTGTCTACATATATATATATAGATATATATTATATTAGATATAGCTATATATATTATATCCATATATCGATATATATATACATATAATATATATATACATATATAGTAAATTATATATATTAACTATATTATATATATATTATATATTATAATATATATATTATATATATAATTATATAGCATGTATGTGTGGTGTGTGGTGTTTATGTGGCGTGTGGGTGTGCGTATGTGCGGGATTTGTGTGGCGTGTGTGTGTGTGGTGTGTGTGTGGTGTGTGTGTGTGTGGGGTTGTTTGTGTGCGTGTGGTGGTGTGTGTGTGTGTGTGTGTGGTTTGTGTGGGAGTGTGTGCGTGTGTGTGTATCTAAAAAAGTTAACTGTATAGCAAAAAAAAAAAAAAAAAAAAAAAAAAAAAAAAAACAAATAAAAATATTATATATATATATAAATATAAATCTATATAATTATATAATATATCGATATCATATATATAGCATACATACACACCACTTTATTACAGTATAGATGGCTATATATGTATGTATTAGAAAATAAGCCAATATACAAACACACACACGAAACACACCAGACATATTAATACTTATGCATATATGTATATATTCATCTATGAAATTATATCTGCGCCACCCCCACACACACACTCACACTACATATCTACACCCACCCACAACGGGCCACACAGGGACACACACCAAACAGGCACAACACACAACACAAACACACACACACACACCACACACAACACACACACACACACACCCACACACAACACACACAACATATATATATATATATATATATCATATTATAATATATAGATATATAATATATAGGTGCATAATATATATATATGTATATATAGTAATATCTATCTATATCTTTTTTTTTTTTTTAGCTATATATACTAGATCTATTAGATCTAGATATATATGCCACGTGTGTGTGTGTGCGTGTGTCGTCTACCTATGCACAACAACTGCGGCCCCTTGTTGTATCGTGAGATGAAAGGCTTCGTGAGTCAGCCTTATCATGACATAGGTCATATAGATTATATAGAATAATCGAGATTATATCGATGAAGATTCTATATAGATATAATTATATATAGATACTATTCGAGAGGAATATCGAGGGTATATATTATATTAGATAGATATATATATATATATATTATTCTATATTATAGATATAGTAGATAAGACATCTATATAGGGAGATGTATATATATATATATATATTATAATACCTATTATATGATAGATCTATATATAGTATGATATATATGATATATATTCACTACATAAATGAAGATATTATAGATCTATATATATTATATATAAATATATTATATATATATATATAAGATATCTTATAGATGTAGATATTTATATAATATATATAATATACTTATATATCTATCAATTATATATATGGCTATTATCTAGATATATATCTATAATATAAGATATATATTATATACATATATTATTACATATGCACCACACACACACACACACACAACACACAAACACACACCACACACCACCCACACACACCCACACACATACACCACAGCACCCTACATGAATATGGATATAGGAGACAACTAGATAGATAGATCAATAGATAGATAGTAGATAGATAGTTATTATGTAACACCACACACACAAGAACACACCCTACACACACACCCACACACACAACACACACACATTTACCACCACATAGTGTAGATATAGATATATATATCTAGATATATAATAGAGCGATTATAGGCATATATATGTTTAATATATTTTAGGCAGGAGTATATATATAAAATTATACATCGTATATATAGTAATACTATGTAAATTATATATATTATATAGATATATAATATATATATTATATATGATATATAGAAGGGAGATATATATAGATTATATATATATATATATATAGATATATATATAAACTCGAGTATAGATAGTATATATGTATGCTATATATGATATGCATGCGGTGGGTGGCTTGATATAAATATATATTAATACATATATTAATAGATAATATATTATATATATGATAGTATATGTGTGTGGTGGGTGTGTGTGTGTTGTGTGTGTGTGCTGGTGTGTGGTGTGTGTGGTGCGTGTGTGTGTCGTGGTGTTGTGTGGGGTGTGTGTGTGTGTGGTGTATAACCCAACCGACACTCACACAACCACCAACACACACAAAACACACACACACATACACACACACAACACACACACACACCCACATAAACCACAAATATACACCCCCATACACACCATAACACACACACACCCACACACACACACACAACACACACCCACCGCACACACACAAAAACCACACACACACACCACACCACCTATACACGTAAACACACACACGTACACGCAACACACACACACACACACACGCACCCGCACGCAACCGCAACGCACGCACACGCGCACGACGCACGCGCAACGCGCCACACGCACACGCACACGCACACGCAACCCACGCACACGCCAAGCATACTCACACACCACACACCACACACACACACACACACACAACACAACACAACACCACAAACATATATAATTATGGATGTTTATATATATATACTATAATATTATATAATATATATAATATATAAAAATATAATACTATATATATATAGATATATATATATATATAGATATATATATATATAAATTGTGTGCAGGTACTTATATATCTATATAAGATTATATAATAATATATTATTATATATATATATAAATATATCTTATATAATTATCTATATAATATAATCTATACACTCACACAACACACCCGTGTTTGTGTGTTGGTGTGTGAGTATCTACATATGCCATACAATCTGCCTTGTCGTTCCGTCCGTGTGTGTGTGTGTGTGTCTAATATATATATCTATATAGTATATATATCTATCCTATATATATATAATACTATTATTATATATATATATAAGATATATATAGATATTATATAAATTTATAGAAATTATATAACCACACCAGACACACACAACAAACACACGCACACACCACCACACACAAACAACACACACACACACACCACCCACACACACCCACCCACACACACACACACACACAAATATATGTGTATATATATATATATATATTAGATATTATAGATATATATATATATATATGTATGTATATCATTATAAAAATATATATCTATATATATATATATATATATATCTATATATATAGATATGTATATTACGATATAGTATATTTTGTAGACAGTTATAGTTATATAGACACACACACCCACACACACACCACCACCCACAACACCACGCACCACACACACACACCAGCACACACACACACCACACCAAACACACCCACACACACACACACACACACACACCACACACCTATATATATATATATATATATAAGATATATATAATCATTAATACTATTAACTATACTATATATCATATATATACATATATATATGATAGATATATATTCGTATATTATTATATATAGATACTATATATTACATATATGTATGTATGTATTTTTTTCTACTATAGTATAGATATATAGATACAAACACACACACACATACACCACACACCACACACACACCTACACACACACACACCACACACACACACACACCACCACACACACACACACCTATATATATAGCATCTATATCTCTATATATATATATCTATATATAATATATTATATATATTATTAACTTATATATATTATCTATATGATATATATATATGTAATATATATATAGTTATATATGTGTTGGGTGGTGTGTGTGGGGGTGTGTGTGTGTGTGTGGTGTGTGAGTGTGGGTTTTGTGTGAGGTGGGTGTGTCGGGGGTGTGGGTGTGTGGGTGTGTGTGTGCTTGTGTGTGGGTGGTCTGTGTGGTGTGTGTGGGTTTGGAGCTAAGCTCTAGAAATATATAGAAAAAACGTAAGACATAAATAGATTATATATATAGATATTATACGATAGAATAGATATATATAGTAGTAGCGATGGATAGATATATAATTAGAGATAGAAATAGGAGATGATATCTAGATATATATAATATATTCGATATATGATAATATATCGACTGTCTATAGACGCCACACACACACACACACACACACACACATCATCACAAACAATAATATATTATATATATATATAGATAATATATATATAATATATCTTATATATATATATATTATTACACACACACCACCCACACAACCTATCTATTATATATCAACATCATATATAGTTAT
>NW_023661339.1:0-7500 GCF_015228065.2 Penaeus monodon
TCACTGCCGACGATGGCACCACGGCGAGTGCCAAGGACGAAATACTGATCATAGGTAAGAATGGGAATGATTTCAGTTGCCAATGTTCACACGCACACACACACACGCCCCAGAAGCCATCGCTGCTTCCTTTTTGTGCCTCTGAAAATTAGCTGTTTTGGTTTCAGCATTCATCTCGAAAATAATATAAGATGCCACTTCCACTTTCGCTAATACTGTTAAAATAGGAAGAATTCTGCAGTGTTTTTTAATATAATTACTTAAGGGTTTTGCCAATAACTGGAAGTCTGCAATGAGAGCAAGCCACAGTAGAGAGCGCAGACGCTTATTCTGGTAACAGGAGAGGATGAATAGACGTTTCTGTTCATATTTTCCCAAAATGTAATTGTGACGAGGACTCACCATCGAAGCGCTCACGGCACATCTTGCACCGAGAAGCATTCCTTCTCATTCCAGCATTCCAACTAAAAATGAGTTTGAGCTTAACGCGAATGTAACATTTTGACGGCCGAGACTTCTCTCTCTTTCTCTCAGGATACCAGTTTCCGCACTCATTCTCCCGGCCTTTGGTTTCAGATACCACCAGCAGGCACGTGTACCACGGCACCTACGCCAACGAGGCCAAGTGCAGAGTGGATGTTGATGTCAAGTACTACCCGGTGTTCCCGCGGCCAACCGTGAGCGCGGGCTTGTACTCGAAGAGCCTTGGCGGATTCTACAAGGAAATCACCAACTGGGCTCGCATCGTCCACGCCAACGGCTCCGTGGGATTTTCCTGCGATTATGGATTCCAGGTCAGAGGCTCTGTGAAGTGGGGGAGGCGTCATAGGGGAGGCAGATAGGTGCTGCTCGTCGCTCGTGTGTGTGTGTGTGTGTGTGTGTGTGTGTGTGTGTGTGTGTGTGTGTGCGCGCGCGTGCGTGTGTGTGTGTGTGATTTTTTCTTTATCTGTTTATTCATCTATTGCCATGATTTCTGCCACTAACATTCAAACATTAACCTATCGCTTTTCCTCCAGATCAACGAGAACACCCCAGAGGACGCCTTCTTCACTAGCTCCCTGGGCGTCACGAAGTCCGATGGAACATACATAGGCCTGTCAAGCATGACTTCTAGTTTCTGTGAGTGTCCTGTTGCCGGCAGTACACCCCAAGCAAAGCATGACTGGATACAATGAAATGAGTTTGGCCCAAGTCATTCAGTTACGAGGAGTAAGTCGGTGGACTTCCTGGATTCGTTTTGATCCCTGACCCTTCGTTCCAGACTTCAAGCGAGGCTGCGAGAACGTCAGCATTTCGGAGAACCAGACCGTCAGCTACAACACCGACGTGTGGACATGCTTTGGCGAGCCCTTCTCGCACTTCGGCGTGGAGGTGAGGACCCGCTCGTGCCAGCCACCTCAGACAGCAGCTGACTCCTGATCACGTTCGAAAGACCATTCGCTCACCGCGCCTCATTCTTGCAGGCGAGGGTGGAGTGCGCGGAGGGCTTCGTCAGCAGCGGGAACGTGACTTCCGTGACGCTGGTGTGCGACTCGGTCAACGCCACGACTCATCGCTGGATTCCCGGGGACGAGGGCCTTCTGCCGGAGGACCTTGTCTGCGGTGAGTCCTTTGGCGTCGAGGCTTTGGCTGCCATATCTGCTGACTTGCTCCTGCTGTTGTCTCCTGTCTGGTCCTTCTGATGCGCTGCAGGGATCCTGAATAACCTTTGGAATATCCTTTTCTAGATTCCTACACTCCGGAACCGACGCCAGCCGACGGGGCAGCCATGAGAGTCGCCAGCTGCTACGCCTTGCTGACGGCGACGCTGTTGCTCTGCTTCCACAGCCGCTGACTTGTGGCAGCCGTGGGCGGAGGTGATCGAGTGTCAGTCATTCCATCGGCCAAGACGACGCGTTGAGCCTCAAGACGCGCCCGAAGATTTTGAGGATTCTTGTGATGATTAACTTGCGTTGGATGTTAGGTTCATTTCAGGGCCTTGATTAAAGGTATTTTAAGGTGGTTGGGCTTACATTATTCTTCAGTGAGGTGCTATGACATTTTTCATTTCACACACACAAACATACACGTGTATGTGTGTGTGTGTGTGCATATATATATATATATATATATATATATATATATATATATATATATATATATATATATATATATATATTTATATATATATATATATATATATAATATATATATATATATATATATATATACATATATACATATATGCATATAAATCATGATACAATTTGACTAGAATTATATATCATCTTGATATCAATCGTTATCATGTCACTGATCAAAGTTTTAAAACCTTTTAAAGTAATTCATATGTTCGTAAATCTTTCAATTCATTTCATTTATAGGAATGTTATATATGGCATAAAGAAAATGTGATATTTACTTAGATTTATTTTCATAAAAAAAATTGTACAAAAGATATGTAAACATGTGTTTATATAAGTGGACAGAATTAATAAATACTGATGCAAGTATACTTCGATATAAAATGAAGTAATATTCCATTAAGACTTTTTCTTGTTCAGTTTCCTCAAAACTAAACCTCAACGATTTTATCTAACAGAAGAGGTATCGTCCATTATACACTATTCACTTTTTTTTTTTAGCAATTGTAGTAATGTTACTTACACCAAATTTTCAATCAATCACAGTAGATTCACATAAGTTTTACTCATCAAATAAAACCGTAGAGGTGAAATCAGAATCCTGCTATCACCCTCATTAAACGCAGGGCTAGCATAACGGCGCCTGACGCGTCGCTAGGCATCGGAGGTCCGTGTCTGGAGAAGCGATTCCCGTCTGGATTCTTCTCCTGATGAGTCCTGTAACTGGGGTTGGCCTGCTTCCCCCCTTCCCTACTTTTCCGTCTGAAGCAGCCGTGTCAGCTGGCCTCTCCTCGCCGCGCCCGTGCTAGTTTAAAATCCCCACAGTCTCCGGGATATTAGCTTTCTTCAAGGGTTCTCGATCACAAAACCTTGGGAATTTAGCTTCTGTGCCCCTTGGTTGGTTATCTGAAGACTTCCCTACTCGGCGGACTCTCTCGAACTCCGGAGTCACGCTGTGGTGCTCGCGAAGGGGTCTTGATAATCTGTTCGCAGACTGCTGCCAGTTTCCCCTTTTGTTCAGGAATTCTATCGTATCGAAGGTCGTTTCGACGCCCCTATAACACTGCCCTGCTGTGCTCGAAATCGTCAGTCTCCTTCTTGCAGCCACAGATCTCATCATGGCCAAAGTCGAGACTGCGAATAACTTCACCTAAGGGAAGTTAATTTCAGGAACTCAAAGCCTAAGTCATATGTACTGAGGTATCTTTGAAAAATGGAATAATGCAATAAGGCAGCGATGTACATAAATAACAACGCTCCCTGACCAGGACTCGAAGGTATGACCCGGAATGACCAGCACTAAACCAGCCACAGAAAGGAGTGTGCAGCGAGGATCCTAGTAACTCCAGACACTAGAATAATGATAAGGAGGGTTTACACACATCCCCTGTGGACGCTCCCTGGAACTGAATCAGAAACTCATATCCTAATGCGGGTGTTCAGCCTCTTGACAAAGGGTTTGGGGAAAGATCAGCTATGCATTTATTTATTAATACCTAGCCATCGATCTATCTACCTATCTGTATATATCATATAGATGTGTGTCTATGTATATATGTATATATATATATATATATATATATATATATATATATATATATATATATATATATATATATATATATACATATATATATATATATATATATATATATATATATATATATATATATATATATATATGTTATCATGGTAAGTTATTCTACCAACGGCCTCTGTGCAGGTCAACACATAACCAAGAAAGGAAGAGGAGGTAGAAAACCATCAGTTGTTTACGTAGTAAGAACATATTAGCTACAGTTTCTGAAGGCAGTCTATTCCAAAGCCTACAAGTAGCAGTAAAAAGGCGTGTAGACAATCGACTTGCATCAAATGTCATTGAATTGAGGGTTATAGAACTTCTAGTAATTTGCAGGTTGATAAAAATCAGTTAAAATCTCGTAGACAATAATCGATTGCAATGCTGTATAAAACTGGAAAGGCCCCAGCATCCCTACGATGTCTAGTGATTAAATTTAAGTCAGACAGGAGAAATTTATTGGAATTAAGAGAACGATCGAATAACAACCACACAGGAGAACAATACTTAAAATGAGGCAGAATTAAGGTAATGTTGTCATATTCATAAATCTTCTTGCACTTGCGAAGGATGCCTAATTTAGATGAAACTGCCAGGGTCATATTCCTAATCTGCAATTCGAAGAGCTTCAGATTATCCACTGAAGTGATTAAAACTCCATTAATCAACAGACATGGATGTTGAAGCAAGTGCGCTCTAGACCGACTCACAATAATTTCCTTGGACTTTGTAGGGTTTAATTTCCTGCGTCGCCGAGAGGACCATGACTGAATTACCATCAGGTCTTCAGTGAGGCTGTCAGCTACTGTTTGCCTGGTTGCCAGAGAAGGAATATTAATCTAGAGTGAAGTATCATCAGCCTATACCAATATCTTATTAGTAATCCCGGGTTACATATCGCTTGTATATAAAATGAAGAGCAAAGAGCTAACAACACTACCCTGAGGAACCCCAGAAGTCACACGGGAATACGAGCTGAAACTCCATCAACTGAACACGCCGCTACTACCAGTAAAAATTCAGTTAAAATACTTAAAAAATTCACACCAACACCAACAGACTGCAACTTGAAAATCAAACCCTTGTAGTTATGTGTCAAAGGCTGCACTAAAATTCGGAGAGACAAACCAGAGTACACACACACACACACACACACACATACATATAAGTATATATATATTGTTACGCCGACCGCCTCGTCTCTCTGCCACCAACACAAGGCAGGCTAGGCAGACGGCGTGTTATATACAGGGTCGTGAACACTGAACAGCTCCAAGAGGCACCGAACACCACAGCGTCCCAGAACACCAGGAGAGGAAAAAGCAAGTGGTGAGGCAGGGCACGAAATAAACACAAAATGACAGTCTTTCCTTTATTTACACAAGTTATTTACCCGTACACTTTTCTATAGGCACAATACAGGGGGGGCACCAACATGTCACACTGCAAGATACAGCTTATAACCGGGCAACACAAAGTTTATCTCAGGTCACAAAGGCACACACGAGGTCTTCACAGGAGCAGCACCCAACCGCGTCTCTCTTGGCTTGTTCCTCCGCTCCTCCGCTCACAGCCAGCTGCGTCATGTTTACCCAGGTCCCTTCATGTTAACACATGCCCAGGTCATCCTTTTCATGTTAACACATGTTTCGCACAGAGACAAAGACCCACTGGCGTAGCACTATCCCCCCCTATTAAGCAGACGACCCGTCTGCTCTGACATACCTAAACCTGAAATAAACTACAGAAAATTTAAATAAAATTAGTCCTCAAGAACAAACAAAATTCTTTCAAACTAAAGTAACTGTAATTGAAAATCAGTTCTCAGAAACACAAAAATCTTTCATCCAGCGCGGCTTTCTTCGCTCTCGCTGGGGTCGCTCTGGAGTAGGTGTGGGCGGCGGTAGATTGGCAGTGGCACCCAGAGGGGTATCTCCTGTCCCAAGACCTGTCTCATGGTCACCATTGACGTCTGCTGCATCGCCCTCACCGTCCAAATGCTCGTCCTCATCTCGGTCAGCGTCTGCCACGTCCTCATCGCCGCTACTGGGGCTAACTTCATCTTCTTTTTCACCATGGCCCCAGGAGTAGCTTCCTGGCCCATGGTAACGCCACAGCCGGTCCACGTGGACAACAGACGGTCGTTTTCGCCCTCTGCGAATTTGATAGGTGCCATCAGAAAGGGCCGCTACCACCGTGTATGGCCCTTCCCAGGGGCTCTGTAGCTTCGGCGAGAGCCCTCGCTTCCGACGCGGGTTATGCAGCCACATTCTGTCACCTATGTTGTACCTCACTTCCTTCATGCGCCGGTCATAGGTCTCCTTCATGGCATGGCCGGCTACCTTGAGCTTGCCATGCACCCGTCGGTGCACTTCCACCAGGTTAGCGGCGCTCCGGTGCGCCAAGTCCTCGAGGAAGTCAGGCATCGGCCCCACACCAACCAACTCCTCGCTCCCCGACGACTCTTCTGGACGCTCCACTTCCTCACAAGTGCCCAGCTTTGCACCAACTGGCACCTTCTGGGCCTTATCGGAGAAGTTGGCTACCAACACTGTAACTAACCCCTCCCCTGGTCCAACAAGGCTCCGCCCAACCGCTACGCCATCAGCCAGCTGCAAGTTTTGGTTGGGCTCCACGAGGCCCTCTACTCCCCGCATCACTCTTGACAGTCGTCACCGGATTCTAGACTCTGTCCTGGGGGCAAGGTGCAGTCGCTCAGCTGTAACTACCTCTGCACAGCCAACCTCTGGAAGCAAGGGCACCTCTTCACCGTGCACCCTCACCAGCTTCCGTCCAAGGTCGACACACGCCTTACTCTGCGTCAGGTAGTCAAGGCCCAGCAAACAGTGCTCGTCCAGATCGGCCACATACACCGGCAGCCGCTGCACCGTGCTGCCCACGCCAATACGAGCCTCCACTGGCCCCTTGAGCTGCACACAATGCCCCGTGACACCACACAGTCTCTGTGGTGCGTCTGGAAGTCGCATAGTGGCCAACATATCAGGCCGCACTAGGGTCTTCTCAGCCCCAGTGTCCACTGTCCCATCTATTGAGCCCTCCACCTGCATTGTGCTGGTTCGACGGCAGCTTACCCAAGTCAGGGCCCGGGAACCGAGGACGGCTGGGTTTCGGCCCCCTTCTCCAGCCTTTTCCGCCTGTACCACTTCCTTAGCCTTAGGACATGCACTCGGATGGTGACCATACCTGCCACAGTCCTTGCAGCACTGATGGAAGGCATCAGAATCCGTCCGGTTGAGAGGACGTGTTCTCCGCTCCCTCTGACACTGACTACGTCTGTGCCCTACCTCTCCGCAGCCCCAACACAAGCCTTGGAAAGTTCTCGGGCTCACCTTCCTCAATGCTATTTTCTCCACTTTAGCCTTCCGGCCCCGGAGGTCACGGCGGGGCTGAGCAGCTGGCCCTAGGCCACTGGTTGCCTTCAGGAAGGCCTCGAACTCCAAGGCCCTCGCCAGCGCCACCTGCAGGTCCTCAGGGTGTGCCTGCTTGACGTAGATTTGCAGCTGCTGGTCCTGTAAAGCGTCAACAAAGAAATCACGGGCCAGGACCACGATCATCTCTTCCGCAGCCACAGGGTACGACCTACTTACCAGCGCCTCCACATCCTGCGGCAGCTGGGACAGTGTCTCGCCACGCTCACGAGTCTGCTTCTTCAAGCGGGCCCGATATACCTCGGCCTGGTGGTGGTGCCCGAAACGGCGTTTCAAAGCCTCCGCCACGCTGGTGCTGCAGGGCCTTCTCTCACTTCCACCGCGGGGCCCCTTAGTGCTGTTACCAGCT
>NW_023661339.1:12500-17739 GCF_015228065.2 Penaeus monodon
GGGGAAAAAACCCTTTTCCCCCCCCTTTAAAAAAAAAAATTTTTTTTAAAAATTTTTTTCCCAAAAAAAAAAAAAAAAATTTTTTTTTTGGGGGGGTTTTTTTAAAAACCCTTAAAAGCCGAAATTAAAAAACCCCCTTTTTAAAAGGGCCTTTTTTTTTTTTTAAAAAAGGGGGGCCCCCGGGGGGAAAAAAAACCCCAAAAAAAAAAACCCCCCCAAAAAAATTTTTAAAAAAAAAAAAAATTGGGTTTTTTTTAAATTTCCCTTTCCCCGGGGGAAAAAAATTTTTTTTTTTTTTTGGGGGGGGGCCTTTCCCCCCCTTTTCCCCCCCGGGGGGGGGGGGGGGGGTTTGGGGGGGGGTTTCCTTTGGGTTGGGGGTTTCCCCCCCAAATTTGGTTTGGGGGGGGGTTTTTCCGGGGGGTTTTCCGGGTTTTTGGGCGGGTTTTTTTTTTCCCTTTTTTTTTCCCCCCCCTTTTGGGCCCTTGATGCGCTGCAGGGACCTGAATAAAACCTTTTTGGGAAAAAAAAATCCTTTTCTAGATTCCTACACCCCGGAACCGACGGGCCCGCCGACGGGGCCCGCCATGGGAGTCCCCCAGTGCTAAAGGGCCTTTTTGGGCGGCGACGCTGTTTTCTCTTTCTTCCACAGCCCCTGACTTGTGGCAGCCGGGGGGCGGAGGGGAAACGAGTGTCAGTCATTTCCCTCGCCAAGAGACGCGTTTTAGGGCCCAAGACGCGCCCCAAGATTTTTTAGGATTCTTGTGAGATTAACTTGCGTTGGGTGTTTAGGTTCCCTTTTAGGGCTTGATTTAAAGGTATTTTTTAAGGGGGCTTTGGGTTTTTCATTATCCCCCAACAAATTTCTTTTTTTAGACATTCTTTTTTCTTTTAAAAAATTTTAATAATATATTTGTCCGTGGTTTTTGCTTTTTTCCTTTTTTTAGCAATTTAAAATTTGATTACTTTAGGGGATCCCTGGGGGTTTGATTATCTCAGGGGGGTAATTTTAAAAACAATAGGGGATTTTCAAATTTTTATATTCATTTTAGAAAATTTCATCGGTTTTTCAAAACAAATGAAAGGTGTTGTTTTTTTTGGGATGAGTTCCCTTAGAGAGGGTGTTCGTGAATGTTCCAGGGCTACGAGGGGTTTATTTCAAAACCGGGGTGTAGTAGAAAACCCCCCAAAAGGGTAGTCATTGGGAGAAAGGGGGTTAAGCCAAAACCAAAAAAAGGGGTGAACAAATGGTTTATGGGGGTGAAAAATTTTGTTATAATTTCCTCATACCACTTCACAAAAACTTTTTATTTCATTCACTTTTAAATTTTTAATTCATCCTTTTCACACTTCAACAATCGTTTTTATATATATATATTTTATATAGAAAATATACAATATATATAATATAAAAAATAATATATAACATATATATACAAAAAATATATACAATATAAACCCTATATATAATATATATAAATTATAATCATTTTATATACAAAATTTATACATTAAATATACATATATTACATTTTAAAATACATATATATACATATATAATTTTTTAACCCTAAAATACAATATATACAATTATTTCATTTTATAACATATTTTAAATATTAAATAAACCCATACATATTAAAACAAAACTATACATATATATCATATCTATAAAATATAGTAATATCTATACATAAATACATATCTAATACAAAAACTATTAACAAAATCATTTTAAAATTTTATATAATCTATTAAAAAGATATATACATACTAACATTTATATACCAAAATCTAACAATATTTAAAATTTTCTAGACATTTTATTCATATCCTTTTTTAACATAAAATAACATTTTTCTATTACCCTTTTATACATATCTATTAATATATATACATAATTTTTATCAATTTTATATAATTTTCTATACATTTTATATACATATCTTTCTAAAAATATTATACATATTATCCTAATCCTTTTTACAACATAAACTTATCATAAATTTTATATTTTCATATTATACATATTTATACATATTTTTTTAAAATTTTAAATTAAAATTTTTTATACCTACTAACAAATTAATAATCAATTTTTATAAATATATACATATCTATACATTTTAAAAATACATTCTATAAATATTAACAAAACTATAAAATATAAAATACTATCTTTTTTTAAAAATTAATAAAATTATCTATTATTCATATTATACTTTTATTCTTTTATACATTAAAATATACATAAAATTTTAAATTTATTAAAATTTTATACCCTATCTATACATTTTATATACATATCCTTTTAACATTTTTAAATTTAACATATCTATACCAAAATATTACATATCTTTTTAAAATATATATACATACTTCCAATATATATACATATCTATTACTATTATACAATTCCCAAAATTTTAAATTACATATTTTTATACATTTTATTTTAAAAAAATTAAACTATTTCAATTAATTTCATAATTTAAAACATAAAAATTTAATACAATTATACAATATATTTCAAAATTTAACATATATATAATTTTTATACATTTAAAATACATATTGTTATACATATATATACAATTTATACAATTAAAATACATATTTTTAAAATATATAATTATTTTTATAAATATATAATATTAATACATTATTAAAAATATATATATTCCTTTTTTTTTTTACACAAATTTAGTAAAATTCCCTTATTACTTTTAATTTGGGGTTAATTCTATAACTTTTTATAAACCCTATATAACAAATTTTTTAAAATAAAAATTTAATTAATATAATTTTTAAAAGGGAAAAAAAAAAAAAAAAAAGGGTTTGGGGGGAAAAAAAAAAAAAAAAAAAACAATTTCCCCAAAATATAAGGGGAAACCATTTAAACAACCACCAATTATTTTCAAGGTTTTTGGAACCTCAATGCCCCCCTAAAAGTTAACAAATTTTTAAACACCAAAACCCATTAAAATATAAAAATATTTAAAATTATTTAAAAAATATAAACCATACTTATTAAACCCCCAAATAATTTAAAAATTTAATAATAAAAAATTTTTTTTTTTTTTTTTTTTTTTTTTTTTTTTTTTTTTTTTAATATACATATATTTTAAAAATATTTTAAAAAAAAAAAAAAAAAGTTTTTTTTTTTTTTTTTACATTATAAATATCAAAACATATTAAAATTAAAGTTAAAACAAAAAATACACATCACACACACACACCCCACAAACCCACACACCCCACCTAAATATTCTAATTTTATTTTATAAAATTTCAAAAACCGGGGAAAAAAAAAATACCAAAAAAATATAAATTTATTTTTTTTTTAAGGAATTTATTATTTTTATATTTTAAAAAATATTAAAATTTTTGGATGGTTCCTTTTTTTAAAAAACCCCGGGGGCAAACCCGGGGGGAAACCCCGCCCAAATTGCCAAAGAAATCATAAAAAACCCAAAGGAAACCGGGCCAAACCCCCTTAATATTTCAAAAAAAAAAAAAAAAAAAAAAAAAAAAAAAAAAAAAAAAAAAAAAAAATAAAAAAAAAAAAAAAAAAAAAAAAAAAAAAAAATATATATTATATATATATTATATATATATATATATATATATATTATATTATATATATTATATATATATATGGGGTTGTGGTGTGTGTGGTGTGTGTGTGTGTGTGTGGTACACATATGTATATGTATATATACATTTTATATATATAAAATGTATATATATATAATATATATCTATAATATTTTATATATATATATATTGTGTGTGTGTGTGTGTGTGTGTGGGGTGTGTGTGTGTGTGTGTGTGTGTGTGTGGGTGTGTTTGGGGTATGCACACAATTATATATATCTAATTATCTATTATTTATGTTATGTGTGCATAGAAGTTCTTTATGCTGAATTCCTTTGATGGGAGCAAAAAAGGGCAAATGTATTTTTGTTAGGTCGTAGCATGTACAGAAAAAAGCTTGTTATTCCCAGTGGCCTTGAAAGAAAAATAAAACACACATGAGTCCCCAACGATTCCGCCATGACAGTTTAACAGGGGATAAAAAGTAAATAAAACAAAATATGCATAGTGATAACATTTTAACAGAAAATGCAATTAGTTTTATGCCTTACGTAAAATGCCCCACATTTTGCGACTATACATCAATACGCAGGTCAATCATTAATCCCACGCGTCTATCAACCGTCGCCGAACGGACAGAGAAGCCTGTAGGCTGTCCCCATAGCGAGGAGATACAGTCTGGTGTCCTTGGCTTGAGAGAAAGGCCTCGTTACCACCTCCTCCTTCGGCGCTGCGTCAGTCGCTCTCGAAACGTGAGGACATGTTATCATTATTATCGTTGACAGCTGCTGATACAGTTTTTTTCTATATTTACTGTTAAACATGTTTACGCCAGGATCTTATCAGTAAAAGCTGGAGCATTCTGTTAAAATAATATGTTATATATATATATATATATTATATATATATAATATATATATATATTATATATATATATAATTATATATTATGCATTTGTGGGAAAAAACACACACACACACACACACATTCCACACACACACACACATTCTCACACACACACCACACACACACACACACATATATATGTATATGTTGTTACGCCGACCGAGTAACAACATATACAACACAAGGCAGGCGAGGCAGTAGGCGTGCTATTCACAGGGTCGTGAACACTGAACAGCTCAAGAGGGCACCGAGCACCACAGCGTCCCAGAACACCAGGAGAGAAAAAGCAAGTGGTGAGGCAGGGCACGAAATAAACACAAATGACAGTCTTTCCTTTATTTACACAAGTTATTTACCCGTACACTTTTCTATAGGCACAATACAGGGGGGACACCAGCATGTCACACTGCATGCTACAGCTTATAACAGGGCATCACCAAGTTTATCAGGTCACAAGGGCACACACGAGGTCTTCACAGGAGCGGCACCCAACTGCCTCTCTTGGCTTGTTCCTCCTGCTCCTCCGCTCACAGCCAGTTGCGTCATGTTGCCCAGGTCCCTTCATGTTAACACATGCCCAGGTTATCCTTTCATGTTATCACATGTTTCGCACAGAGACAAAGACCCACTGGCGTAGCAATATTTTGTATCCTCCAACATCTACAGTTCCTTCAAAATTCTCTAGAGCACCTCTCATAATGCTTCAGAATATATATTAAAAGGTGCAGAGACAGGAATT